>NW_008655967.1:9661-15855 GCF_000695815.1 Acanthisitta chloris | reverse complement strand
TACATCCTGCTCAACGTGGCCGCCGGTTACCTCTACGGCTTCGTGCTGGGCATGGGGCTGATGGTGCTCGGCGTCCTCGTCGGCACCCTGGTTGCCCACGTGGCCTGCAAGCGACTGTTGGCCCGCTGGGCACGGACCAGGATCCAGGGCAGCGAGACCCTCAGTGCCATCGTCCGAGTCGTGGAGGGCGGCAGTGGCCTCAAGGTGGTGGCTCTGGCGCGGCTGACGCCGATCCCCTTCGGGCTGCAGAATGCTGTCTTCGCGGTGAGTCCCAGCCTGGGCGGCGCGGCCAGGGAAGAAGCTCTGGCTGGAAGGATGTCTTTTGGTGTAGCAGCCGTTGTCAGTGGTGGAGGTTGCCTCCTTTCCCGGCAAGAAGGCTTGGGTTCTGCCTCTTTTAGGTACAGTCACAGCACCCCCCTCTACCTGCTCTTGCTAGTGGCTCTTCTGTGCTTTCGGAGGGACAGCAGGCAGGTTTCTGAGGTGCCGCGCTCAGTGACATTGTGTTAGAGTTGCTCCCTGGCTTTCAGGACTATATTCTGGTGTTAGAAACAAGCACCTAGATGCTGCATAGCAAAATCTGCAGAGAACTCGACAGTTACCAAGTGCCTGTGTTTTTAAAGTAATTCAAGTGGGAGGAAAAAGCCCTGTCAGATCTTCCTAAGCTACTTAATATAAGTAATCATGTTATTGGAAAGAAAGAAGTGGATAGATTGAAATTTTTGCTCAGTGTGATTGGTGTTTGTAGTATGCATCTGGCAAATCCATACAGAGTGTTCAGTCCATGCATGCAGGAGAGGCTGCAGATTTTGGGCAGAGCAGTAAGGTGCAGTTACAGACCTGAAAAGGGACTGTACACCAGAGTGGCACTGGAAGTTAGTTTATACTTGAGTTTGGAAAAGGGTTCTTCTTGCTTTTCTTTCTACTTTTAGATGAAGATTATTTGTTCTCTTTGAGTCTCTGCAGGTTCATTTGTTCTCTTTGATCATCTTAAATGAGAAAGTGAAGAAGAACATAGAGGGTACTCTTTTTGAGTACCGTCATGTTGATGATGACAATTTCAGACCCTCATCTCTTCCCGAGTCTGAAGGATCTGTTCTTGGATGTGTTTTATGCCTCAGTTTTATCTGCTAACTCGGTGGAATCAAAACAAAGCAAAACTGGTTATGAAATACTTTAATTGTTTATCAGTAACTCGTATGTTCTTTAATGTAAGCAATGATGTAAACAAGTGTTTTGCTCTGCAGCTTTCTTGTAGTACACACCTCCTTTCCTGTCTGCAGTCTCGATCCTTTCTGAAGTCCTTGCTTAATTTTGACAGAATCTTCTGACTGAAATTAGTAGGTCACTGAATACCAGATTTGATATTTAAGAAAAAGTAATCCATGCAATTTTGAGGGGTTAGCACCCACATCAAGTATTTAAATTTGCTGTATGTAAAACTGTGTGTGCTAGGGCATGCATGTCCAGAGCTGTAATCTCTGTATGAGCTGTGGTAACTTATAATTTCTTTTTAAGCAGATCCTTTTACTACTTCTGTGCTAAGACTGAGAAACTGAACAGCTGAACCTGTGCTGTAGTATTTATTTGCCTATATTACTGCAGGACTGGGGAAGCTTAGACCTGTGCACAAGGGAGCAGAGTTCCCGCTGGAGCGCACGGTCCCAGTGTAGCAGATGAAGCTTCTGCTGTAATGTGACCCTCCTAAGGTGGGGAGACCTGGTTGTTCACAGCTTCTGGGTGTCACTTGAAGTAGTCAGCAGATGTTTTAGAGTAATACTGGATCTGAAGAACAGAGAGAGAATTAACTTAGTTAAAATTATTTCCTCCCTGGCATAACCATTTTGTGGAAACACGATTCCACAGAGTATTTGGGCCAGTTCAGTGGTGAAATGATGCTGTAAATCAGTGGTTTGCATTCTCCGTGTTCCGCAGGCTAAATAATTTTCTTTCCAAGTGGACGGTTTCAGTGTTAAAATAACAGATAGGAAATGAGATGAAACCACTTGAGTATGCCAAGTAACATGGGTGTGCCTTGCTAATATTAGTTTGGGTTACATTTGTTGCTCTAGATTTACTACTTTGTAGCATAATCAAAAAAAGCATATCACAGTGGACTTTTCATTGAGGACATATAAAATGACGTGCTGGATTACTGAAAAATAAAAATGGTGTCTGCAAATCTGGGAATTCAAGGCAGTTTCTCACTGTGAGACAAGTTTAAGCTACATGTAGTTTTCTACCTACACAGACCAAGCTGTCATTAACTTGCCATTTGACTTATTTGAAAACTTAACACTCCTTAAAAAAAGTTTAAAATGCATTCATCCATGTTAGCAACTTCAGGAATGAATTTGAAAAGATTTGCTTTTAATAGTGAAGAACAGTAAACTTAAGAAAACCTACAAATCTCTAATTTTCCACCAGTCTGGTCTATGTATGTTTTCTATATTTTAAATGATATTTATAAGTAAACTGGAGATACTTAGAATACTTAAATGAAAGGGAAGGAAGTAAGTGACACATGAGGTCCAGGGCAAAGCATAACCTTGATGTGAGCAATGTCATCTGCAGGACTGGGATTAAATGGGTTCTCAAGCACTTGTTCAGTGGCACGTACCATCTGCTGAGGGTTTTCACGGGGTCGAATTGCAGGAGCTGTAGAGGAGGACAGAAGAGCTTCTTAGCATTTAATTAGTGAGAGGATCATATCAATTGAAATAGCCCAAGAAGAAAATTAACACAAATTCCTTAGCATCTCACCAGCCAGAAACTAAGATCTTGCTTCTTATAAGGTCATTCTACTGCTCTTTGGGAAAGTGCCGATAGCAGAGTGGTAGGGCAATGCATTTGCTTGCCTTTCTGAAGGACCAGAAACTTGTTAACTAAAGGCATGTTTGCATTTCTCTTTGAGTGGGTTTTGCTTAATCGTTGCGCCTGTGATGCCAGGGTGGCCTGGGCTGCTGATAACTCTTACTGACATGTTTGCCCATGCACAGCCCTCTCCTCTCAGCAACTCTGAGTGTTTTGAGGGCAGGTCTGTAAGGAGACCTGGTATGCAGGTTATCATTTGCATCCCATGGGAGGGTTCTTGGAGCAAGGTTTGTGCAAAGTGATTATTTGTAGTGCAGATGTAGGTTAGATTGGAATTCATATTTCTTTTTTTCCCATCTTTGAGAAGGATATCACATGGAAGAAATAATCTGACTAAAATATCTGAGTGTTCAAGCGTGCATATCTGGTTCCAGAAATGCACACAGTAAATCAAGAGTTGAAGAAATGGTGCTTGCTTTGCAGGAATATGCAGGTTGCTTGCTCTGCTTGTTGGAAAGTTGATAGCTGGTTTGATTTTCTTTTTTATCTATTTATTTGGTACCTTTAAAATTATTATTAGAAAATAAAGAGCGTCAGAGTTATCCTTTGCTCTTGGTTTCATAAGTTGAGGGGAGAGAAATCTGCTGCAATCCCCAAAGGCATGTGAGCCCCCAACAAAGTCCTGACACAAGCGTTTATTCTTTGACAGCACTGAACCAAAGGTGTCAGCTGCAAAGAATACACAAAAGTTCTACTGGTCAAAGCCTGTCCAAGGCTTAGTGGGAGGGTTTCTGGCTAATGCTTTTGTTGCCATAGCTGTTAGGTAGTTCTTAATTGTGTTTAAATGCATCAGTATGTCCCATAACACAGTTGCATCCATGCTTGCTTTGTAATTTCACTTTTAATGTTTGCTGGCTAGAGCTTTCATTAGAAACAGAGTCCTGGTAGCTGCTGTTGGTCTGCTTGGCCACGCAGATGCCAGTCTGGCAGGTTTATAGAACAACAGGTGAAGTTCAGACAAAGAAAGGAAGGGTATAGGAAGCTGTAAGTTTTATTGAAAATTTCTCGGCTTTCTTAGCCAGGTACACTGTCCACTTTTTGTGCCTTCTGGGAGAAGGGATATGATTGTAGGTCTAAATTTTGCAAACCAGTTGTTGAGGGCACTTTAAAAATCCCCCCCCACACACACTCCTTTCCATCCCCTCCTTAGCTTTCATTTCAGTGGAAAGCACAAGCACAAAGTCCAGTGTATCCATTGGCTGTTTCCAAATGGAGACTATCTCTCTCATGGCTCAGGAGGTCCAGATGCTTCAGGACAGATCCAGATCTGCAGACATGTTGCTCTGCAATCAAATATCCTTAATACATATACAGAAATGAGAGAGGTGCCTGGGAGTGTTGAAAGAGTCTTTGGGAAGTTTCCCAGCTCCATTAGATTTAATGATAGTGTCCTACTTAGGAAGTCTTGCCTCCCTCCGTGTTAGTATTTCAGAGACTTCTAATAGCAGCTTCTTCATTCCCTTGGCAATATGAGAAGTTTGGGCTGTGCGTTCTTATTACATGGCCCAGATTACAATAATGTTTTTTTTTAAAAAGTCTTTTTTAAAAGCATTGGTCAATGTAAAGTTCTGACATAATTATGTAATGCTTTTTCATTATAAATCTAAATCGATCTTGTCTAGAAAGGGATATATATTATTTGTTGTGCTGATAAATATTTCAGTCTGTGGGAAGTTTAATTTGCAGTGTGAAGTTTGGAATTGGCTTATTGAATCTTGTTCCAGTGAATTATTCTTAATCTTTATGCTTCATTGCATTTTGCTCCTCCACTGCCCTTCATTCCTCCCAGAAACTTTCCACTGATGGTGCTCCGAGAATTCAGCACTGTGACTTTCACAGTAACCAAAGTTTATTTTAAGAATAGCATGTTGAAATGAGTAACATTGCTGCTATTCTCTGGTCTTCAACATTGTGCAAAACTGTCAAGGTCAATAATTTCCATGTAGGCTCCCAGTGTTAGGACTGTTCTTAATTAGATCTTGTTTTATTACTATGTGATCAACCGAATCGTCTGGAAAATTCCTTAGACTGCTTGTTTCAAAATCACCCTTTTCATACTCATTTATAACCCAGAGTTTCCTCGTTTTCTTTTTTCCTGTGTAAGTATATTTTGACCTCTTGACTCTTGCATTTAATATTTACTGATGGCTACTGATACTAATTTAGCTGGGTCTGTGTACTTTGTTCCATATAAACTCATATGTCCACATATTGACTTAGAACAGAAATTTCACAGCAAAGAGGGGAAACTATCTTGAAGCATTACTAGTGGTTTTGCCAGAGAAATGAACAAAGCTATAGCCATGTGTACTGTTTTGCACTAATTGAAGTGTGATGCAAAATATCTTTGGTAGAGAATCTTAATGATACCCATGTATATCAGTATAGATACAGGTATTGCCCATAGGGATCACTGGTAGATAAATGTGTCTTAATGAGCTGTATAACTTCCATTGCAGAGACAAATTGTATCTGCCATTCTGTTTACCTAGATCATATTTAATACAGTGACATTTTGAACAATTACCTCTTGTGTTATTTGCCATACATGTAAAATGCAAAACTAATAGATTTTTGCTTTTGACCTTCACATTTGATAAAGTAATTTCTTCCCACAAGGGAATTCTCATAAATTCAAGAGTTCTGTTCACCATGTAGAAATAAATATTTTCAATGAACTGTGTAGTTGCTTACTTAGATAATGACTTTTACACAGAGATGTTGTGAAATAAAATCTCGTAACTTAAAAAAGGCCAGATAAAAACTAGACACATACTGTTCCACTGTATTCCCACTGAGCATGAATCTAAGTTTCAGTGAAGGAATGTAAGAAATTCTTGAATGATTTTGCAGGGATGGTTGTGGGAGCAGCAGTCTGGTTGTACACATAGATTGTGTTAGAGCTGTGCTTGATTTCTTACTCTGTCTTTTTGCTCAGATTACAGATTTGTCACTACCCAACTACCTGATGGCTTCTTCACTTGGGCTGCTTCCTACTCAGCTCCTTAACTCGTACTTGGGCACTACCTTGCGCACCATGGAGGATGTGATTGCAGAGCAAAGTGTTAGTGGCTATTTTATATTTGGTTTACAGGTAAGTTAGAATAATTGCTTTCATAGACTTTGGTAACCATAACATCAGTCTCTTTGCAACTTCTGTTGACGGGTAGATACCGAGAAAAAACGGAGTTTTGATGTACTGTTTTCTTTTGATTGTGTTTTATTCTGTTAGAGATGTTTAATTCCCTCATACCTCAGCATGACACAAAGCAGAACTTACTCAGTGTTCTCTTTTTTGACACAGTTTTGGTAGGTTTTCTTCT
>NW_008655967.1:0-9641 GCF_000695815.1 Acanthisitta chloris | reverse complement strand
GACTTGTCAAACCACCTCTACACAAAACCCCGTGTGCCACCATCTGTGAAGTGGTGTGCTCAGGGTGTGTAGACCCAGCAGCTGTGCAGTGTTCACTGTTAGCACTCAGCATCCCCATTTTGTATAGGTATTCAGGATGAAAAGTGCTATAGAAATACAATGTTGCTAATGCCTAAATCAGAATATTCTAATTTTACAAGTGAGCATATTAATGAGAAGTGTATGTAGTACCTTTACGTAGCCTTAGCTGATGAAATGATTTCTCAGTAAAGTTTTGGGTGCACGTCTGAGACCATTATGGGTGTAGAGGTTATGGGTATTTAGAAGTAGATTCTATATTAAAACCTCCTCTGTCAGTGTCAGTACTTCAAGCTGTGGTTGACTAGCAATTACCATAGTTTGCAGTCTTTGATTTGGTACTGCAGTCATTTATATTCCGCAGTTTTTACATTCATAAAACTGATGTTTAACAATGCTAACACAGAAAACTAAGTCTAGGACCATTTTAAACAGACCTTCCTCCCTTACCCTGAAACTTGTGTGCTCTTAAATAGCACATATAATTTATAGGCTTCATAGAACAGGGTTATGAGTATTAAAAATGCCTTTGTAAATGTGTGTTAAATAGTCTTGGTAGATCAAACAGAAAATAAATACTTGATCAGCTATCATTTTACTCATGAAATGCTATTTCTAGGGTAGTGGTTCCTAGTGGCCTCTTCCTTTATTTTTCCATTAATTTTTTTAAAATGACGTTGACTCTCCTTTGCAGATTATATAGGTTGTAAAATACCTGTTGCTCAGGGAAGTGCTAGCTGGATAGTCTGAATGTTTGAGTACAAGCCTCCTTGAGAGCAATCCCTGGGACCCAACTGAATAAGTGATGAGGAGCCCTGAAGTGGAGGAATTACTGGTGTTCTCCTACTGTCTCTCAGGCATCTGCTGGTGCTTTGTCTGGCTGAGCTTTGATGGGACTTGATTTAGTAAATAGCTGTAAAAATCCTTTGCATTTCATGATTGCCTGTATACATATATTTATTTTAATTATTCATCTAGGGAGCTAGGCTACTGGTAGTAATACTTCTAAAACAGTCAAATTTAAATATTTGGGTAAGCTTTTAGAGCAGGGTTTTCCCTGTGCATTCAGAAAAGAACTTCTTAGAACCGTTTAGGCTGGAAAAGACCTTTCAGATCATCATGTCCAGCCATCAACCTAACACTGTCAAGTACACCACAATATAAGTGAATACAATAAGTGCAAAAAGTATTTTAAAAAAATCTGCAAATTATGATCACATAAAATGAAACCACAGTACAACACTAGCCTTAGCATCCAAGTTTTGCATTAAACACAGTTGAGAACTGGCAGACAAGCATACAGGTATGTTTTATTTCCAGAATGTCAACATATATACACAAGATTAAATTACCCTTATAATTTAGGTATAGCATTTAATCTCTGAATACAACATCTGAAAATTTAAAAGAATATTTTTAACACAGTATGACAAACACCTGAAGAGACCTGAATTAGGCTAAGGAAACATTCAAGCATGCATTTAAGGACTTAAAAAACTTGGTGCCCATGGTCTTATTTTGGATCTTGTATTTGCCAGTTTTTGAAATGTATAGCTTGAATTAGTGAGCAGTATCTTTTTCACCATAAGGATAGTCAAGCAGTGGAGCAGATTGCCCAGAGAGTTGGTGAAATCTCTGTCCCTGGAAGTTTTCAAGACCTGACTGGACAAAAGTCCTGAGCAGCCTGTTCTGATCTTGCAGGCAGCCCTGCTCTGAGCAGCAGGTTGGACTAGAGCCTGCCAGGATGCCTTCCAGCTGCAATTATCCTGTGACTATACTTGTAAATCATCTTACTCAGTGATATTCTAGCACCTTTTATGCCGTGCTGACAGATGTTCTAAGCGATTGTTCTTAAAGAAAACGTAGTCGTAACAATTAGTAACAAAGTTCAAATTTTGGACTCAGAACTTTAGGTTATCTTATAAGCAATATAACCTTACTGGTTTTTTTGAAAGGCAGTTGCAGATGCCAGCTAGTTTCTTAACAGTCTTAAAAAATGGCACAGGAATTTATTCCTTTCAAAGGGACTCTCGCTATGAGACAGCTTGATTTTTATTTGTAGAGTTTAGCTTTTTTTTTTTATTATTATTATAAGGAAGATCTTCAGCTAAAAACTTAACTGGTGTTTTATTGAAAACAAAGTCTGCCTGTGGGGAGTGCAGTGCATGCCAATGTCATTGAATGAGTAATTTCCAAGCAAAAATTGTCCAGGTTTATTCCTGATGATTTTTGTGTTGAAAGTTTCAAAATTCTTAGTAATAAAATTCAGAGCAAAAATCAGAACCAAAACCCTACTTTTGGAAAATATTTCTTCTTTAAATAAATAAAACCCCAGACCGTTGACATCCTGTCCCTTTCCTGAACCGTCCTCCAGAAACAAAATTCTTCCCAAAACAGACTGCTGTAAGTGACTCACAAACTCTAATTCTGTTGCTTTGTATTCATGCCTGCAGCTTATATAGCCTTTTGTTTTATTTGCAGATTGTCATAAGCATAGGACTCATGTTTTATGTCGTTCACCGAGCTCAAGTGGAACTTAATGCAGCTATTGTAGCATGTGAAATGGAAATGAAGACATCGCTCGTTAAAGACAGTCAACCAAGCATCAGTGGTTCTACCACATACTGCAACAAAAGGACAGTAGCATTCTCTGGAGGAGGTGTCAATATTGTGTGATTTCAAGTGTTAATAACTAAGTAAGGTTTTGTGAACCTGAGCTATTGCCTAGAAATATCTATGGACAATTGAATTAGGTTTTTTTAAAAAAATCACAGGTGATTACAGGTTGTACTGTGGCACAAACCAACCGACCAGCTCTTCAATTGCACATGGGGTGACTTCTAGCAGGAAAAGGAAGATGGCGAAGTAACTTAAGATGTAAACACAAGTTTGGCTGCACCTTTGTTCATTTATTATGCCTATCATGGCCTGTAGTCTGCACTTTAGGTTTTGTTTCCTTTGCTCCTATAAACTGAGAAATGCTTCTATAAACTGAGAAAAGTAGCACAGAGGTAAATATTTTTCTGCTTAGCATTATTTATAAGGCCGAATAATTATATGCAGTAGAATTTTATTACTGATAAAGATGAATGAGAAAGTATGCAATTAGATGTATGTTATTCTTGAATGTGCTTTTGCTTTGGAATTGCTTCCAGAACTTGGAGTGTATTATTTAGCTTAAGATGGGACCATTTGGCTTTTTCTTCATTTTTGCTTTTTTAAAAAAAGAACCCTATATAAAGTTTTGGTTGAATGTATTTTTGTAAGTCATTACAAATGTTGCAGAGCCATGCATATGTATTCACGCAAGCTTAAATCCTACATTGTGGGACTGAAGTGCTCTTAAATAACATTTTAAGTTACACTGTGTAATATGCAAAGTATAAGGGAAAATACAGAAGTTATAGTAGATTGCAGTGACTATTTGAAGGAGACTTCATTGGTTTTGCCACCTTGGTGATTGTAACAAAGGGCTGTTCCATGTTAGTCCTATTTGTAGTATTTTTAATTGTTAAAAGGATGGAGTTTTTCAGCTCACATGACTGCATCTGATAAGGCTTCCAGAACAGGGAGCTAAATCTCTCCTTTAAACAGAACGATGGGATACTGGCAGTACTAATTTCACAAGAAGGTGGCCTTTATTTTGTAAGCGAATCCCCCCTCCCTTTGAAAAGCTTTAAAAATTCACTTTGGTTGGCACGTTTTTTTGTACAAGTTTTACATTTTTTAAAAGATGCAATCTATTATAAATTTCATCAGAGTGAAGAAATGAAAACTAGAGGTTCTCCTTGGAAAAATAAATAATCCAGTAATGGAGGAGGACAGCAAATGTCTCTGAGACTCAGGAATTCAGACTCCATTTTTGCAAGACAACACTGTATTGGATACTGCTCCTTTTATGTGTGCTGTGGACTGTTTTTCACTGCATTTGAACAGACTGGATAAGCTGATAGTGACTGTGTGTGTAAAAGGAAATCTACAATAATGCCTGAACACAACATTCTGTATGTGTGAGTTTCATGTAGATATACATAGCAGCATTCAATGGCTCAAACACACGCAAGTCACCTGATACAAAAATAATGTGATGTGTTGCTTATTTTGGAGTTATTTTGTGTGAGTTTTTAAGGATACTTTCAGTCTTCAAGGCTTTGTGTTACTTTCTAACAGTTCGACTGTGTCTCCTTTTTGTAAGGTTGTTTGTGTGGTCCAAGCATCTTTGTCATGTTGAGAATAGCAGGTCTCCAAGGTTGTTGGGAAGCAGAGGTATAGTAGCGTCTAACAGCCTTACTGAGAGGATGTATGGTACTCACATAACTGGACAGCTACAGATTCCTTTGTAGTGGCAGTTCCATTTTGTTCTTTAAACATGTATCCTTTGCAGACTGGTGTTCTTGGGTCTTGTGACCATGGGAACAGAACTAGTTAAATGGAAACAACAAAGTTCAGATTGTCTCCTTTCTGTTGTTTTGAGACCTGGTATTTTTTGGTTGTTGGTTTTTTGGTTTTGTTTTTTGGGTTTTTTTTTTTGGTTGGTTGGTTGGTTTTTTGAAAAGGCAATCTGTATATACCTGGAAGTATTCATTTACACATCTCTGCCTCTGACAGCTCCTGTGTGAAAACAAGAGAGCCAGATAACTTTTTGATGGCGTTATTTGTCATCATAGTATAATTGAGTCCTTTCTTAACTAAAGGGGTTTTTATTTTTATTTTTTTGTTTCTTGGAAAGAACAGTCCTTCAATAATGAACTGATCTGAACTTTGCTCCATCTTGCCAAATGAACAATAGTGTTTTGAAGAGGGTATCTTTTTCTTTGCATTTTTAAACTAACTTAAGGTTGTGTTGATTATTTGAGACATTTCCCAAATATGTATTTTGAAGTGCTTTTATTTCCATGACATTTTGTAACCAGAGTAACTTCACTATGTGAACACTTTTGTAGTATGGAATTAGTTCTTAAGAATTTTGCATTTTGCTTGATACTTGTAATATTTGTGTACAAGTTAATGGGAAATGTGCATTAAAAGGAACTTTTATGTACCATGCCAATCATAATTTTATACAATAAATTCACTCAAATTTCTTTAAAGGATTATGTATTAAATGTTT
The DNA here is from genome assembly GCF_000695815.1 of Acanthisitta chloris. NCBI lineage: Eukaryota > Metazoa > Chordata > Aves > Passeriformes > Acanthisittidae > Acanthisitta > Acanthisitta chloris. The sequence goes on along the minus strand of NW_008655967.1, from coordinate 4,453 downwards.
AAGTTGCTATGATGTAGTTGAAAAGAAGGTGCAGTGTAGTCTCGTCTTTACATGTGCACACGAAGGTAGTGGTTGGTCTGTGTGGAAGGAGTAACAAGTTAGGCTTTAAAAAAGAATTTCACAGGTGGGAAGTTACTGACAAGGGAAAGACACTTGATTTTTATTTTTTTAAAATTAAATACATGCTTTCTATTAAATACTTTGGACTGTAGGTATTTACAGCTGTCTTTTTGATAGAAGAATAAGCATATGTGACTTATGAGAAACGTGGTACTGAACTGAAGGAGGATTGATGTTTTTGAATGTAAAAGTAGTAAAAGGGATGTGATTATTATTTTTTAAGATAGTCTTCCTAACTAGTGCAATCAAAACCCACAAGGTTATGAATCTGGTTTAAATAATATGTGGCAAGTCACCTTCCTGAATATTTTCTGAGTTGTCATGATGGTGAAATTTCTGAATTTTGTGTATGAAAAGTACCTAAATAGCAGGCCATATAGAGGAAGGAATCTCTCTCAGCTGCATGGCACCAGTTTGCCTTCCTTCTCCTTGTGGTAAGTGGAACTGTGTAATAAATGTGCCAAAATTTAACTTTAGACTAAGCACCTGTGAGAAAACCCCTTTGTGGTCCAAGAGATTTATATACTATTTTCACAGTAAGTTCAGCGAGCATTGCGGACGTCAAGTTTGGAGAATGGAAAAGCTGTTCTTACGTTGTGTGTGGTTAGTGTCACGTATTGGATCCTTTACATTCATTTTCAGCTTTTCACCCAAGGCCAGTATGGTTTCTGACCAAGATTCCTGGAGTCACCAGTTGCCTTGCAAACAATCTTGGATGTGATGTATGAGCTGAAATTTTATAAATGTGTTCCCATTCACATTGTGGTCATTTTAAAGAAGCAAATAGTTGGGAGTAGCTCTGCGACAGACTTCCTCACTTTAATAAATTCAAAGTTGGTGCTAGACCTGTCTGCATAACATGATGATGGCTTGGGCATGAGGGAATACGAATCAAGCAGAGGTGGAGCTGATTCTGGCTCTGCTGGGTAAAGCAGCTTGTCTCTGTCCTCTGCAGTCATGCAGAATTAGTGATGTGCCTGGCAGCACATGAATAATGGGTCTAAAAACTTCTCTCTTCATGAACATTAGCATTTGCCTTGTACTACCCTGCTGTATTAATTATTAATTTATTTGTTAGTGATAAGCAGGAAGAGCAAACTGAACCTGCGGTTTCAGTCCTGTCCCTTTCCTCCTTCAAGAGACAACCCTGGCATATTGCTAAACTTAACATTTTAATGAAGTCCTGTGTTCACTAGTGTAAGTTAAGTCCTCCATGTTAGCCAAGAAACTAATGGATAGTTGGTTGGCTCTAGATTCGTTTGGATAATTGCTAGTCAAGATTTGCTGTTGTGAATGTGGAAAGTCCTCTAACTTTCCTTCTAATTATTTTGGACTTTAGATGCATTGCAAAAGAAATTAGCAGAATAGGCTTCTCGTATAGGGGTTTTTGGTTTGTTATAGAAGAAAGGTCATTAATAAGACAGCAGAAGGGTTTGTTCTGTCCTGATCATGGGACTTGAATATTGGGAGTCATTCTCTTTGGAAGAAAATGTTTCCATGATGTAGCACACATAGGCTTAGGTCAGTCAAGGTAATCAGGTGCTGGCTTCAGTGAAGAGGATGTAAAACTTGTATTGTTGGGTCAGCGTGACAAGTCTTGTAATCATACAGTCTACAGCCCAGCACAGTTTGGCATTGGTGACTGCAATGCACTGCTTCCTATCCCTCCTTTGCAGGAGGGAGAATCTAGAGAGCTACAAGTCATTCAAGCTGAAGGGGAAGAAATCATCTGAGCACAGCAGACAGTTTGAGCTGGTTAAATTAACCTTAACATTGCCAGAACTGTGAATACATCTAAGTGCCTTGTTTTTGTAATTGCCAAGTCCTTTGACAGCTTCCACTTCTTTCCAGGCCAGGGCAACTGGGTGGCTGCACCTAGAAGCGAGTCAGCATTTTCTTTTCCAGAGAATTCTAGTGTGCTTTGACTTTTAGATCTCTTAACTTTTGAAATAATCTTTTGACAGATTTTGCTGATATTTCTCCAATTAGAATGGTTTAATTTGTCCCAGTAACAGGGCAAGATCACCTGGGGTGCAAATGTGGGTACCAAATGGCAGTTATGCACATGCATGAGCTTTGTTTGCTGAATATGAGGTGTTCCCCTCTGTTCCCAGTGAGCTATAACTGTTTCCCTTAAAGGCTGTGGGTGGGTGGGAGGAAGGAAGGAAAGGCCTGTGGTGATGGACTATTCTAATGGCAAATTTTCACCCTGTGCTTTAGAAACTCAATTGCTTAAGATCACAAATACTCTCCGTTTAATGAGGGAAACGGTAGGAGGTGAGGGTATAGACTAATTAATTCTCTGGCTGTGATTTTCGTGAGGGAGTAACAATTTGCTTCAATACATGATAAAGCACCCAGATGATAGATGTTTTTTGGTTGGAGTTTTGGGGGTGGGGAGGTGTGAGAGTGGTACTATTGGAAGCAAATAATGCTGAAATGGCAACAATATGAAGCTGCTGCTGATTCTTCCAAACCTTGGCTTTTCTGACTGTTTCAGATGTCTTTTACAGCTATGGGGAATAGTGTCTCAGAAGCAGCTGGAGTAAATACTCTAAGAAAGAGCTCCTCAGCTTCTGGAGAGCTGCTGGATACTTGCCTGTGCCTCCAGGGCCTGCTTTTATAACCTGAGCTAGGGAAGTCCAAACCAGAAGCAATGGCTAGTTCTCATCAGAAGAGGAACATTCATTGCTGCCCTTTAGGTATCTTATGCAGTAGCAATATATGGCAGATGGTTTGCCAGCCTGAAAGGCTTCCTTTTTGCCTTGCTCTGCTTTGTGTGGCACAGGTGGTGGCCAGGGCAGAAAGAGCTGTGCACTTGCCGTTTGCTTTTCTACCAGTCAGGGTGTCAGAGGTTGCTGAGCTGAAGCCAGAGGTTGCTCTGTGTCTTTCATCCTCAAATCACTATCTGAGCAACTTCTTTTCCCAGTGTTCTATAAAAAGAGAAATCACAAAACCAAAGCAAAATAAAAAAATAATCAAAACCCCCCCAAACACTACCACCCAGGAAACCTTCAGGGCTAGTAAAATTCATGCCAGTAAATGAATATCCTATACATTCTTCTGTGGATGTAAATTGAGGTACAAGATATTTTATGTGTTCGGACAGCTGTAGTAATATCTTCCATGCTCGGGAACTCCTGCGTGAAATGAGGTTCTCCAGTGACTAAGCTTGCAAGGATGCAGTACTGTGGTAGCCTTGAAGGGATTTCCTTGCAGCTTACACTGTATCGAATCACTGATTTCCGGTCATCTTCATGTTGCACTGAATTTGAGGATTTCACAACTGTGCAAACAATGCCCATGTGCACATGGCCATGAGCAGGCTCTTTTTTGGTGGCTGACTCCTTTCAGCTGAGGAATCTACCTTTTACCCAGTCTAATGAAATACGTTCTCTCTTATTGCAACTGATGCTTCCTTAAATTAAGTTGGGTATGACAGTGTTCTTTCAAACAAGCTTTGAGGCAGGAAAATGGCAGGGTCTGGAGGAAGAACCCTGGATTCCTCAGAGCCCCTAGCATTTGCACTGGGGAAAAGAGTCTTGTGGTAATGGGTTTCAAAAATGTTTCCATAAAGAAGCAGTTCAAGAATTGAAAACTTGGAGGAGGAGAAAAGTTGCAATTAGTACAAGAGTATTAGTATACTTAGCAGGAGGTAAAACCCCTAGCAGCTAGAATTAGACCACGTTATTCTCCTCTTTTCAGTGAGTCATTCCATAAAGAATGGATTAAACTTTTTTTTCCCACATCTTTTCGTTTGTTAAAACCTGAATAGAAAAAGGAAAGGGAGTCACAGAAGAATGAATTAACAATGCAGAAAATGCAGACTCATAAAGATTACTGAATATTAACCTTGAGGCAAGGGAGAAATTTGCTTTAGTAAGTGGCAGGTATGTTGGTACAAATCTACTTTTCTTCATTATGTCTGCTCTGATAAATAGTAAAGGTAAGGAAAAGGTAGCCATGTAGTGAAGCATAGGGAGATTTATATCACATGGTTTATATTCTCTTGGGGGAAAATTCTTTGGGGTTTCAGTTTTTGGGGTTATGTGTAGTGCAGAAGTACCCAATGTTCTCTTCCTGTGTTCCATGCTGACTACATATGAGCCACTTTGGTATCTCAGAGTTGGCCAAATATACAGCTGCAATAGCATGGCATGAAGCTGAGAAAATCATCCCTCCCTCTTATCAGCAGCTCTAACCAGTTTGGTTAAAGGAAAGCTGGAAGATACACCTGTACTTTCTCATAATAGATATAATTTTCCTTAACAATATTTACAGTGTTTCAGGTACCTCTGATGGAAGATGGACAAAGAACTGGCTGGATGGTCGC
>NW_008655966.1:0-3061 GCF_000695815.1 Acanthisitta chloris | reverse complement strand
TTTTGGGAGGAGAATTTTTGGGAGGAGGATTTTTGGGAGGAGATTTTTTGGGAGGAGATTTTTCGGGAGGAGAATTTTTGGAGGAGATTTTTAGAGAAGAATTTTTGGGATGAGAATTTTGGGATGATTTTGGGAGGAGAATTTTTGGGAGGAGGATTTTTGGGAGGAGATTTTTTGGGAGGAGATTTTTCGGGAGGAGAATTTTTGGAGGAGATTTTTAGAGAAGAATTTTTGGGATGAGAATTTTGGGATGAGAATTTTGAGAATTTTGGTTTGGAGGAGAATTTTGGAGGAGGATTTGGGAGGAGAATTTTCGGGAGGAGAATTTTCGGGAGGAGAATTTGGGAGGAGAATTTGGGAGGAGAATTTTCGGGAGGAGAATTTTCGGGAGGAGAATTTGGGAGGAGAATTTGGGAGGAGAATTTTCGGGAGGAGAATTTTCGGGAGGAGATTTTTCAGGAGGTCCTTAAGGAATCTCCTCATACAACCCCAACCAACCCTTGATCGAAGCCTCAACTCCAACATCTCCTCCCCTGGAAAATCCCAAGGACTGTGGGCAAAGAGCTGACTGTGCCCTGTGCTCATCCCAGTTTGTGCCTCCAGGTTTCCAACTGGTTTGGGAACAAGCGGATCCGCTACAAGAAGAACATGGGGAAATTCCAGGAGGAAGCAAATATTTACGCCGCCAAAACCGCCGTGGATGCCACCAACGTGGTGGCTCAGGGCAACCAGGGAAACTCCCCCTCCACCCCAAACTCAGGTGAGCTGGGAAATCCACAGGGATTCCTGTCAGCCACAATTCCACCCCGGGAAACACCTGGGAATTTTCTGCTGGGTAAACTCAGGTTTTCGGAAGGAAATTCCTATTTTTTTAATTTTTTTTTCCAGCTTCCTCTGGCTCTTTTAAGATGACAAGTGCTGGAGATTCCTTCCTAAACCTGCAGTCCTTGACTTCCTACCAGAGCTCTCCCGTGGGAGCCAACGTGCAGTCGCAGGTCGGTGAGGGAGGCAGGACCTGCTGCTTCCAGCGGGGAGGGAAGTGGGAAAATCCCAAATTTTTGCCCTTGGGAAAATGAACCGAGACCCTAAACGTAACCATCGGCTCAGTGAGCAGCGAGGACTGAGAATTCTCATGGAATTCCTAGGGAAATCCTCAGTCTTCCTTCAGTTTTTATATCCTTAAATGCTTGGCCAGATGGGAGTTGTAAATGTCACTCGGAATTCTGAATTGGGAATCTCACTCAGAATTCTGATTGGGAATGCTGATTGGTGTTGGAGCTCTTGGTGTTGCCTCAGGTCTTGTTCCTGTGAAATTCTGATGGAAATTCAGGCTGAAATTCTAATTCTGGCGGAAATTCTTAGCCTTAAGGCCTCGAATTTGTAGTGGAATTTGTAGTGGAATTCTTAGTGAAATTTTTACTGAAATTCTTACTCTTAGTGAAAGTCTTAGTGAAATTCTTAGTGAATTTCTCAATGAATTTCTCAGTGAAATTCTGAGTGAAATTGTCACTGAAATTCTGAGTGAAATTCTCATTGAAATTCTCACTGAAGTTCTCACTGAAATTCTGGAATTCTGAGTGAAATTCTCAGTGAATTTCTCAGTGAAATTCTTACTGAAATTCTGAGTGAAATTCTCATTGAAATTCTCACTGAAATTCTGGAATTCTGAGTGAAATTGTCACTGAAATTCTGAGTGAAATTCTTAGTGAACTTCTCAATTAAATTCTCAGTGAAATTCTGAGTGAAATTCTGAGTGAAATCCTCACTGAAGTTCTCACTGAAATTCTCACTGAAATTCTGGAATTCTGAGTGAAATTCTCAGTGAAATTCTTAGTGAATTTCTCAATTTCTCAGTGAAATTCTGAGTGAAATTCTCACTGAAGTTCTCACTGAAATTCTGGAATTCTGAGTGAAATTGTCACTGAAATTCTGAGTGAAATTCTGAGTGAAATTCCCACTGAAATTCTCATTGAAATTCTCACTGAAATTGTCACTGAAATTCTGAGTGAAGTTCTCACTGAAATTCTGGAATTCTGAGTGAAATTGTCACTGAAATTCTGAGTGAAATTCTGAGTGAAATTCCCACTGAAATTCTCATTGAAATTCTCACTGAAATTGTCACTGAAATTCTGAGTGAAGTTCTCACTGAAATTCTGGAATTCTGAGTGAAATTGTCACTGAAATTCTGAGTGAAATTCTGAGTGAAATTCCCACTGAAATTCTCATTGAAATTCTCACTGAAATTGTCACTGAAATTCTGAGTGAAGTTCTCACTGAAATTCTGGAATTCTGAGTGAAATTGTCACTGAAATTCTGAGTGAAATTCTGAGTGAAATTCCCACTGAAATTCTCATTGAAATTCTCACTGAAATTGTCACTGAAATTCTGAGTGAAGTTCTCACTGAAATTCTGGAATTCTGAGTGAAATTCTCAATGAATTACTCAGTGAAATTCTCACTGAAATTCTGAGTGAAGTTCTCCCTGGAATTCTGAGTGAAATTCTCCCTGAAATTCGAAGTGAAATTGTTAGTGAATTTCTCAATGAATTTCTCAGTGAAATTCTGAGTGAAATTGTCACTGAAATTCTGAGTGAAATTCTGAGTGAAATTCCCACTGAAATTCTCATTGAAATTCTCACTGAAATTGTCACTGAAATTCTGAGTGAAGTTCTCACTGAAATTCTGGAATTCTGAGTGAAATTCTCAATGAATTACTCAGTGAAATTCTCACTGAAATTCTGAGTGAAGTTCTCCCTGGAATTCTGAGTGAAATTCTCCCTGAAATTCGAAGTGAAATTGTTAGTGAATTTCTCAATGAATTTCTCAGTGAAATTCTCACTGAAATTCTAAGTGAAGTTCTCCCTGAAATTGAGTGAAATTCCCACTGAAATTCTGAAATTCTGGCTGACATTCTGATTGAACTTCTCCATGCAATTCCATTAAACCTTAGTGAAATTCTCAGATGAATTCTGGCTGAAATCCTTTCTGAATTTTTCCCTGGAATTCTAAAACTCTTTTTTGCATTCCCTTGCCCCGAGCAGCTGGACGCGCTGCCCCACGCG
>NW_008655965.1:0-449 GCF_000695815.1 Acanthisitta chloris | reverse complement strand
ATTTGGAGGGAATTTTAGGGATTTTGAAGGATTTTTTGAGAGAGGTTTTTTGAGGGAATTTTTGAGTGAATTTTATGGATTTTTGAAGGAAATTTAGGGATTTTTGAGGGATTTTAAAGGAATTTTAGGGATTTGGAGGAATTTTTAGGGTATTTTAGTGATTTGGGGAGGATTTTTAGGGAATTTAAGGGAGAATTTTTAGGGAATTTTAAGGGAATTCTAGGGATTCCAGGGGAATTTAGGGATTTGGGGAAATTTTTAGAGATTTTAGGGATTTCTTAGGGATTTTTGAGGGAATTTGGAGGGAATTTTAGGGATTTAAGGGAAAAATTTAGAGAATTTTAGGGGGTGGTGGAATTTTAGGGATTTAGGGGGAATTTTGAGGGATTTTGAGGGAGTTTTGAGGGAATTTTAGGGATTTAGGGAAAATTTTAGAGACTGTAAGGATT
>NW_008655964.1:2469-7433 GCF_000695815.1 Acanthisitta chloris | reverse complement strand
CGCGTTATTGCCATGGCGACTTGGCCTTGGGGGGAATATCGAGTTGTTTGGGTGATTTGTTTGATTTTTTTTTTTGTCCGTTTCCCAGGGAAAGGGGCCAGTCCCTGCGTCCTGCAGGTGACACTCGTGTCCTGTCAGGGAGGCTGTGGCAGTGTTCAAAGCCAGGTTGGATGAGCCTTGAGCAACCTGCTCTGGTGGGAGGTGTCCCTGCCCAGGGCAGGGGGTTGGGGCTGGATAATCTCTAAGCTCCATTCTAGCCCCTTAACATACTATGAATCTATGATTCCATGCACCCCTGGAGATGTCTCTGGGGCTGAGAGGCCTCTGGGTGAGCCCCCGTGGTGGGTCTGACCTCCTGGTGCAACCCCAAACACTCCATTCCCCCCCAGGGTCTGCTCCCAAGGGGCTCTTTGGGTTGGAGAGGGCTGGATTTGAACAGGGCTGGGAGTGTGCTCACCCCTCCTACAGCCCTGGAGAGCACTGGGGTATTGCCCCTAAATCCATCCAGTTGGATGGGGCTTGGAGCAGCCTGGGCTGGTGGAAGGTGTCCCTGCCCATGGGATGGGATGAGCTTTAAAGTACTTCCAACCCAAACCATTCCATGATAACCCTAATTGAGCTAAATGCTGGTGGCTCTGTCCGAGGTGGTTTTGATATCAAACTACTCCTCAAAATCCTGCAGAGTGAACATGTGTCTGTGGGTGCACAGCTGGAATGAACCACTAGAGAGGGGAAAAGCCCCTCTGTAGAGTGTTTTAATCTCCTTTTCTCTCTCTTTTATGCAGCTCAAAAGTGCAGTACCAACACTCTCCACCCTTTGAGTGGTTTCAGCCCTTGGAGTCAGGATGGATGGAACTGGCACTCTGAGTTTGTTTGCAAACCCTTCCCTGGGCATTCATTGCCTTTCTCCTTTCAGCCTTTGTGTGAAGACTTAATCTGCTCTGACCCAGCCCCAGAGCTGCAGTGGTGTTACCACCCCCGGTGGGATTTAACATCCATGTGGATGTGGCAGTTGGGGATGTGATTAGTGGTGGCATTGGCAGTGCTGGGGGATGGTTGGACTTGATGGTTGAACTTGCAGAGGGTTTTTCCACCCTCAGTAATGCTGTGATTCTCCTCCCAGGGAGAATAAGGGTAATGCCCTAAGCCTTGAGTAACATCCCTCTGCTCCCCTCCAGCTCCAACACACACACACAGCCAAAAACTGTAGGAAAACTCTTTTACTTTCCTCCTCCACATCCACAACCCTCTCCCATGGCACAGCCTGTGGCAGGCAGGAACCTTTGGGGTGAGAAGGCTCAGTCCCACATGGGACACCAGGGAATGGTTGCATGGGAGGGAAGAGGACTTGGAGCAGGGACACACTCAGGGCATATCCCAATCACAACAGATCCACAGGGCACTTACTGAGCACAGCTGGGCATGGGGCATGGGCAAGGGTGGGACCATGGACTGCTGCAGCCCTGGCTGGGCAGGGAAGGGTTTAGAGAGGCTAAAAGTCACCTCCCTTGCCCCAGGTCAGTGTGGGAGCAGTGTCCATGGTCCCTCCTGGCTCCTGCATGGTGCCACCAGCCCCATGGCACATGGAGAGGATGAGGAGGAGACAAGGATCCCCCAGGGCAGGGTCTGACCTGCTCCTGTGCTCCTCCCAGCAGAACTGGGGCTGTACAGAGTCAGTGGATGCAACAATCCCTTGGGCATGACCGTTATATACACATATATACAATCATTCATCCCTTCCCTCCTGGACACACAGGCTGGGAGAGATGCATGGAGTGTCCAGGCTTTGTGTCCTTTGTCTCCTGGTCAGGGCATGGTTTGAGGAAGGTTCCTCCCAGTCTGGCTCTCCTCTTGCCCTGGCTTTTTGCAGTCCAGGTCCTGGAGCAAGCAGGGAGTGAGCTGAAATCCATCAGGAGACACAGTGTGAGGCTGACAGGGAAGGGCAGAGGTGTCCTCGGGTTGGAAAGCAGCAGCTCCCATTCCAGACTCAGCAGCAGGAAGGCAGGTTTGGGGTCTGCTGTGTCCTTTGCTTGTGTTTTACTGGTGATTCCCCCATGGAGCAGCTCCAGTGGAGTATGTGGAGATTCTCCCTGAGCAGTTTGACATCAGCTTGTTCCCAGCAAGGGCTGGGAAAAGCCCCCGAGGTGTGTGTGGAGCTCTGCTCTGAGGCAGAAGCACAGATCCAACCCTGGAGCTCTCCTGCCAGGGACAGAGATGGCTGGGAGCTGTGATCCTGCCTACCCCTGTGCAGGTGTGGGAGGGAAGGGACCTCTCCATGGAGTCTGCACCAAAGACAAGGCTCTCCCCACAGTGCCAGAGCCTGAAGTTCTCTGGAGCCCCAGCAGTGAGGTTCAGTGGGAGATTGGTACCTGAAACAAGTCCAAGGCTGTGCTGGTGCTGCCGTGAGGAGCTGCAGAGATGCAACAGGAAGGCTCCAGGTCCAGCCCCAGCCTCTCCCTGCCCATCCGAGCAGGATTTGTCTCTGGAGCACCATGGGGCACTGGCCACTACAGCACCTGGAGCCAGGTTAGGTCCGAGGTGGGCACAGGAAGAACCCAAGGGTGATGCCACAGCACCAGGATCCACACCAGAGGGCTGGGAAAGCAGGACAGCAGGGATTCTCCATGCAGGTCAGTCCCATAGGGGCTCGGGAGAGCTGTGGAGCTGTGCTGGGAGTCCTTGTCTGCCCGGGGGGACACCAGTGGTGGGGAGGGGAAGGGGAGATGGTTCCTCATAGGATTTGGGGATCACACAGGTGCTGGGACTGATAGTCTATTGCAGCAGGGACCTGTTGCAAACCCCCGGGGTGACAGCAGGTGAGGCAGCACTGCCACGAGTGGAGCAGGATCTCTGCTCCAGGGGCGCTCGCGGGACACGCAGGGCTGTGCTTCCCATCGCCTCCAGTCCGTGCTAATGCAGCTCTCACGGCTCCAGCCGGGAGCTGTCACTAATCCTGCCCGCCCGGGATCAGTCTGTGTGTGAAACACTTGCAGGCTCAGCCTGTTGGCTCTGCAATAACCGGCACAGATTTCCATCACGCCGCCAGCAGCCCTGCGAGGCTTTCCAGAGCAGATCCAATATCAGGTCAAGTTCCCACTAAAATCAAATGGCTGGGAAGGAAAACTTCGTTACTGGCAGCAGCAGCAGTGCTGATGTTTATTAGTCAGCAATGAACCAGCAGAAGGTTTTATTTTGCTGGTTTTACTGCATGTGTTGAGCTGTGGCTGTGGCTCATTCCTTGCACACTCTGAGCACATTTTGCTCTCCTGCCCTTTCTCCCGGGTGGAAAAGCAGCTGTGGAGAGCCCTGGGAGCCCCTAGGAGTCACCTCATGCCCCTGCCCTGCTGCATCCCACTTTTGGGGTGTCAGTGACAGCACCCCATGCCCCTCACTCCTCACCTGCAGCCTGTTATCCCCACCCCAGGAGAGCCCCTGGGTGCAAGGGGGGAATGGGGTATTTCGGATCACAGCTCTGAGCTGCCAGAAGTGTCACTGCCTGGAGGGATCTGCCAGGACAAACAGGTCCTTCCCAGGGCTAGGGAGCCAGGCTTTCCTTATTTCAGCATTAAACCAGCACAGAGTGAGTGCTCCTGGCTGGAAGCTCCTGCTGGAGGCTCCTGTGTGGGTACAACAGGGAACAGGTGTTTTCCCACACCATCCACTGGGATTTTGGTGGCATGGAGAGGACTGGGATGAAGTCAGGCCCTGCTGCAGGTAAGTGCTGAGGGCTCCTCACACCTGCCTCCCCATCCCAGCCCTGTTTTCCACACAGACACCTCCTTCACCGCCCACCAGGCAGGAGATGCCCACGGCCCTGCTGACGCATCGCTGCGGCTGTGACACGGAGCCTTAGCCCAGCACAGGCTCTGCTGCTCCTGGCCAGCCCCACTCGATATTTCACCCTGCCACGACCTGCTCACTGCTCCTGCTTTAATTCCTGCAGCATCAGCAGGGACCCTGTGCTGCCTGGGGTTGGTTTTACTGCCCAAAACAGAGCTGGGATGTGTTCACTACCCAGCGAGGCGACAGGCAGGTGCCCACGCAGTGCCCCTGAGCACTCGAACACTGTCACATGCTCCTCAGAGGAGCAGTAAATAGTTAAATGCAAATAAATGCTGACAATGTGCTGCTTTGTCTTGCAGAAAACCCCTGAGCCCTGTGCTGTGTCCAGCAGAGCCACAGAGCAGGTATGCAGCTGGCACTGAGCTCTTTCGGGGGCTGCTGGGGTGGCACAGCTGGATGTGACTGATGTCCCAGGATGGGACTTGCTTCTCCCAGAGCTGGTGCTCTCAGAGCATCGACTAGGAGTACGTGGCTGAGCCAAGTGACACCCCAAAACAGGTAGCAGTGCTCACCCTCACCTTCTGCATCACTTATGGCACCAGGTGAAGGCTCTGAATCCCCCAGTGACCCCATCAGGGTGAGATGGGAAAGGGGGGGTGAATGAGCCCCAGCTGCTTTCTCCACCTAAATCCCTGTGTTCCCACGGCTCAGCTCTGGAGCAAGAGCCTGTGAACACAGCCTGGCCTCTGGCACAGAGGCTGCTCCGGGCGCTCCGGCAGGAAGACAGCACTTCTCCCTCTCCCCTGGGCTTTCCCTCGTGCTCCCGCTGCGCTGGCCAAGGAAGGGGCTTTGCTGGGGGGTCAGAGCTGAGCTGGAAGGGCAGACAGGGACAGGGAAAGGAGCAGGGACAGAGCTGAGTGCTCCAGCGTGGTCTTGAGAAGCCAAGTACAGCAGAGGCTGGGCTAGATCCACCACCCCTTGCTGTACAGGGACCAGGGGGGTGGATGTGTGCTGCCCTGCTCTCCCTCGTGCCCAGGTGCCCTGTTGTCTGCTCTGCCTGGTCCCGTTGGCTAGGAGAAGAGTGGGGACCAAGCTACCAGCACCGTCCACCTCCCGTCCCCATCCTCTCCATCACCCCTGCCTCCAGCGGGACTTGCCTGGAAGGAGCAGGGCAGGCGTCA
>NW_008655964.1:0-2266 GCF_000695815.1 Acanthisitta chloris | reverse complement strand
CCCGGACGGGGGGGGGACAAGGGGGAAATCCTCCATCCGAGGAGAAAATCTATGGGCAGGCGACGTCACGGCGGGAGGAGGGAAAGGCTCTCTCTCCTGCGGCTGGAGGAGGCAGGATGGGAGCGCGGTGGGACCGAAGGGGATGCTCCGGGGACACAGCTGCTTTCCGCGGGTGCTCGAGTGTCCCCGCAGGGCAGGGTGGCAGCGGGGCGGGCACACAGCACAGAGAGGCGTCAGGGGCGGCCATGGAGTAACTAACAACTCATGGAAAACGCAACCCCCAAACATCCTTGTCTCCGCAGGAGGGTGACGGTGGCAGCGCTCTCAGACTCGCCCGGGAGCTCCCACCAGGACAGGGCATCTCCGTGTCGGTGCACACCCGCGGCTGCAGCGCAGCTCCTCCCGAGGTCATCATGTGTGTCCACGGGCAGGAACCTGTCCTGGGACAGAGCCCCAAAGCCACCCAGCCCCGAGGGTAACCCTGGGGGAGGCAGGAGATACCTGTGGCCGCGATGACACTTTGGTGGTGAAACGTGCTGCGTTGCTGGGAGTTGTCTTTGTTTTCCTGGCAAGGCAACTCCTCTTGATCCTTCCCAGTGCTTGAAAGCCATGCCACCAGCGCTCAGGAGGAGCTCAGCTGAAGACCACCAAGTGTGCACTGCTGTCCTCTAAGCTGGCACTCCTGCCCTGGCTCCACACGTGCCACCACCCTGCTGGGAGCAAGCAGGGAGAGGAGAGCACAGGAAGGACCACCCTGCTGTCCTCTCAGATGCTGGTCTGCAGGTCACCGTTGAGCAGGGTCCTTTGGGTTTCCGTGGTCTCGTTGAGCCTGGATTTGTCCTGCTTGCTGTCACTCCGGTCTGCCTCATCCATGCCACTGACCTTCACCAGGCACAGGACGTTCTGAAAGCTCTTCTTGAAGTTGTCAGACAGGAAGGCATAAAGGATGGGATTGGCACAGCTGTTGGCATAGCTGAGGACCACCACAAAGTCGAACATGCCCTTGAGGACAGGTGTGGGCACGATGAGGACGGAGACTGAGGACACGTTGAAGATGTAGAAGGGGAGCCAGCAAAAGATGAAGACAGCGACCACGATGGAGACCATCCTGGTGACTTTCTTCTCGGACTTTTTCCTCTTGGAGGAGCCCACTCGGATGCCTGAGGACTTGACTTTGATGATGATGAACAAGTAGCAAAGGCAGATGATGGTGAGAGGCACCAGGAAGCCCAGGATGAAGGCATAGATGATGAAACCTGTGTACCAGGCACCCGACTCCCCTGGCCAGATGATGGTGCAGCTACTCCTGCCGTGATTGTGCTGCACCCCAGCATAAATCATGATGGGCATGATCACCAGCAGGGAGACACCCCAAACTGCCACGTTGATCATTTTGGCTGTCCTGGGCCTCCTCCACTTGGCAGATTTGATGGGATGGACCACAGCCAGGTACCGGTCAACGCTCATCACCGTCAGGCAGAAGATACTGGTGAACTGATTGATCCCATCCACCGTCATGACAATTCTGCAGAGAGCTTTGCCAAAGGGCCAATGCACCAGGGCCACCTGCATGGCCAGGAAGGGCAGCCCAAGCATGAAGAGCTCATCTGCAATGGCCAAGTTGAGGATGTAGATGTTGGTGATGGTCTTCATCTTGGCATAGCGAAGGATGACGTAGATCACCAGTGTGTTGCCACACAGCCCTATGATGCAGACCACGAAGTAGATGAAGGTGAGGATGGCATTGCTGGTCAGGTCGAAGTGCTGCCCTGTGCTGTTCTGGGACGTGTTGGAGGGTGCCTCCACAGAGAAATTGTCAAAGGGGGAGGCTGGGGAGAACCAGAACGCGGTGGCATTGGGCAGCTCATATTCCAGCTCCATGGCTCTGCTGGTCCCTGGGCACTGCTGGCTCAGAGGAGCAGAGATGTCATCTTTCCTTGCTCTGGGGATAGAGGAGAAGATTCTGGAAATCAAAGAGTAAATAGAAACGAAGGGATTCCTGGGGAGGATCTGCCCCTCCTGCTACCAAGCTCCAAGGGATAGATGCTCCCTGGACAGGGGTTTTCCCCCCCCCCCCACCGCCCCCCCCAGCCACGCCACAGCTCCTTCTGCCTCTGGCGACCCCGGAGCCCTTACGACTCCCCAAAAATCCAAGCGGTGCATCACGGTGGGTGTGACTGATGCCCGGGAGCACCGAGTGGAGGAAACCTCCCTGCTCTCCTGCCCGCTCGTGGGTGGCAGCCCCTTCCCTCCCGAGCCGGCACCG
>NW_008655963.1:22670-34546 GCF_000695815.1 Acanthisitta chloris | reverse complement strand
CCGCCGGGGGCTTACAGGCTGTTCACGCAGGCAGACACACAAGAATATGTGCGCACAAGTATACCGTCTACTATATGCACCGTTTCAAAACCATGCATCTCGAACGTCAGCCTTCCAATGTTGAACGTTCGTCAGCTTTTGCCACTTGCAGCATATTTTAGAGCCGCTTGCAAGATACTGTGGCTCTACGCAGAATGTCAACACCACCGATCCCTTCTACAGTTCTTATGGTACTAGGACAACCACATCTTAGTTACTCATTTTTTAACTCAAAGGTTTTAGTGTTTGTATGTGTAGAAAAACACATTACTCGTCAGACCTGATGGTACATTTGGGAAATAGAGACCATTTTTTGGACCTAGTTCTTTGTAGTTGCTGATAAGAAGCAGCAAAATGCAAGGCTAAAAACAAAGTGAAGGTTAGTTACAATTATTTAAGTAATCTGGTGGGCTGCTTGAGAATAAAAGTGGAGAACATCATTGTAGCAGAGCAGGGATGTAGATGGGGTTTGTATCCTGTTACTTGTGGAAAGTGAACGCTCATTATTTCTCTCCAGTGGTGTTTTACTCACAATTTGAGTTGGAAAGTTTTGGCTGGAATTTGCAATACAGAAAAGCTAAAAACAAATCCAAAGTGTGACCTTTAAAGTAACATTTCCATATGAGATAGTCGACTCTGAGCTTTCATTCCAAAAAGCACACAGGCCTATACCATAGAGAAGCATGCTGCTAATTAAAAATTGTGCTAATTGCTAAATTTAATTACATTTACTTCCAATACATGCTTTTATAAAACAGTGATCAGGCAAATATATTTTTATTTATTCCAATTCTATTTTGTACTCTTATGAAATCTTTCTGTAGAATAATTTTCAATATTTCCTTCTGTGCTCAGTTAATTGGATAGAACCGTGTTCTCCCAGCAATTTCAAACATTCTTTTGAAACTAAAAGAAATCAATTGTAAACCCACAAAACTGACAGAGCAGCTAGTGAGATAAAATCATCAGGTGCCTTGTCAAGAGGATTTTCAGTTACGCACATGCAGACTGCTTTCCTTTATGCCCTCTGTGAGAGATAGCTCAGTGGTCTTCCAGGAGACAGTTTGCTGGCTTGAGAATGCCATTAGTTCCCTGATTTTTGCCTTGCAAAACAACTGGCTGCTGGTTTTTTACCAGCTGTAAAGTCATATTAGTTTTGATCACCTTCTGCTTGATAGGAAATGAAAGCAATATATCTTTCACAAATAGTCCATCACCAATTTGCTCTATGACCAAGCAAGACTTGAACAGACTGCCCAGCACATTTGAAATCTCTTTTTCTCTGTGTCAGTGCATTACAGCTCTGTTAATTTCTGGCTGTGGGAGCTGTTGTTCAGGTATTTTTCATGGCATGGACAATATTTGTATGCATTGAGCAGGCTTCCTCTGCTTCCAGTCATGATTAATACTGCAGAACCTTGTGAGAAACACAGAAATTGCTTGCTTTAAAAATAACATTAGAGGAGTAGTCTATAAATATCCTGGTCATATGTGCCAGGCTGCAACTGTAGTGTCCTT
The DNA here is from genome assembly GCF_000695815.1 of Acanthisitta chloris. Lineage (NCBI taxonomy): Eukaryota > Metazoa > Chordata > Aves > Passeriformes > Acanthisittidae > Acanthisitta > Acanthisitta chloris. The sequence goes on along the minus strand of NW_008655963.1, from coordinate 32,989 downwards.
TGGCAAAATCTTTTAGAACGGAGATAAGGACCACCAAACCAGACCATCTTCTTACTGGCTCTCTGCTGACTACCTAGCACTTTTCTAAAGTACTCATTGGTGCCAGACAAATCTTCTAACCTTAAGAGCAGTTAGTTACTGCAAAGATGGTTGAGTATAGACAGCTTATTGAGGAGTCAGGCTTCTATCCTGACTCCTAGGAGTGGCATTGTAATTATTTTAATCATTACATTGTAATCATACCTTTTATATATCAATTGGATCCTTAGAAGACAAAAGCAACAACAACCACACGCGGCTGAAAAATGCGGCATATCAAGTTGATCTTATAATTTCCCACAGGTTTTTTTATGCATAGTGAATTACACATTATTTATTACACAAAATGGACTTTTACTATGACATTTTATGCACTCCTCTGAAAGAAAGAAGGTAGCCCAGAATGGAACAGAAAGCTTGTCAGTGGTTTAGCAGCTCCATGACAATGCCATCTCTTCCAGGTTTATTCCCTCTCGTCAGTAAGGACTGACTTCTGCTTAAAATTTGATAGAAAATTCAGTAAGTGATTAAATTATATTTTTCATCAAAATTATATGTTTGTCAGGAACATTTGATTAGTTTTGCCATAGAATAAAAAAATCCCATTTGTTTAGAGCCTTAATTCAGTTTTTCAAGGGCATCTTTCTTCTTCTTTTGACCTAAAAATTCTACCATTTTTTTCCATACAACTGTGCTGCTATATTAAACGATTTTAATATCAGTAAAATCTGGGAACTGAAAATTACTAAGAACCTTACTTCAGAATGAAAATACAGGGGTTTTTTAAATCTTGTATGAGCTCTTTTAACCTAAACCCATGATTTGAAGCGGGAAACGAAAACTGGCGTAAGATTTTTGGAAGCCTTGGGTAGCAGAAAGGTGTAGGAGATTCTATGTTTAGAATTCTTTTATGGAAATTAACTTTTTTTTATATCTCACTTTTATTTTCTGTTTATTGGGAAGAGTAGTAAGTGGTAAAAAATGTGGTATAGACAGAACAACACGATGAAGAGTCTCATATATGATAAACCCTGACTTTCATGGAAACACTAGTCCAATTTGAGACAACAGTAGGAGTTCTCTAGTAATAATAAACAGCTGAAGTAGTCTGTCTGCTAGCTTACCCACACTATTTCTTCGCCCTAAACCACCTCCCTTCTCCACTACCCTCAGACAGACTACAGAGGCTGCAGACATGCCAAAAAAGAGAATTGAGTTCAAGAGAGAGTAATTTGAAAACTCACAGCTTTCATCAGGAAATCTAGAAGACGCATGCAGAGACACAGAGATCATGAAAATGCTGCTCAATTCCGTACTGGCTGTTTTGGTAAAATATTTGACTGTGGCTCTTTGATACTCTTTTGTCTTTCCTTTCTAGGTAAAAGAGACTTTTTGAAAAAATAATAATTCACCTGTAAGACAAAAGCACGAATAGCTCACATACTATCTAACTCTCAATGACCTACATTCCAGTTGGTTAATTATCACAGTGACAATATAAAAACAATGAAAATTTGAGCTGAGCCTCCTGCCAGCCTGCAGAGTGGCAGATGATAACTTAAAGGTTGCTTTTCAGTACCACTGAAGTGCCTCTTGCCTGAGGAACAGTTTCACATTGAACTTACTAAACAGAGAACAGTTTGCTGCTGCTTTCCCCACCATCTTAAAATGTGTGTAAGGCAGAACTCATCAACAGCTAAGCACTGTTAGCAGTCCAACTACCAAATTCTTGCATGGCAGAAAAATATATTAAAGGTTTTCCTTTCTTTTTTACCGGATGCCTGAAACTGAAAAAACTTCTAGTCCTTTAAGATGCAACAAGACCTAGAAAGCCACAAGGATAAAAGAACAGAAGTTGACAAAACAAAAGTATTTCCTTCATGTAGAAAATAAAATCCTCACAAAAAGCTCTCCAAACTTAATTAGCAATCTTTGGATTGTGGAACACAGGGTCTTTACAGAAGCATCAATGAATGTTGTGTTTGCTTTTAATGAGTTCTAGCTTGAAGCAAAATACAGAATTCCAGCCCAGGCTATGACTCATATGGATCTCTCTGGCCCCCCAAGTGGGTCACTAAGCTGCCCTTAACAGGTATCAGTGCTTTCCCCAGTGTGAACAGACCACTGCCTCTGTAGAGATGACCAAAGAGGGACATGCACTATCTTAGTGGGTAGCAGTTCTCTCTCTGTTGTAGCTGGCAGGCACTTTTGACCTCTGTGAGCTCAAAAAGTAAGCATCTTCCACTTGGACTTTGAGGAAGAAATGGCACTGTTAGTCATCTTGGGGAGCAGGCCACAAGGCCAGCAGATAGGCTGACCACTTGACTGCCCTTGTTCACACATGTTCCTGTCCTCAGAGCAGAGCTGAACAGATAATAATCTGGCAATATGCATGTTTATTAATGCCCTCTGCTAGGTGTTTTGCTTATTCTAAGTTTTGCAGCATTTAGTATTCATTTTGTTTATCCTGCTTTACATCAAAATTACTTCAATAAAGTCAAAAGCAGTTTTGACTTCACAACTACCAGCTAGTCGTTCTTTGATAGTTTAAAACCCTCATAAATACATATTTCATTGTATCCCTGCAGAAGCATTATGAGATAATTCGGATATGTCAAATGTAGTAACAACGTGTTTGAGGTTGACTGCAAAAAAGGAAATTCTCCCACAAAGCAAGACTAGAACATATATTAGCTTCCTCACACACTTCAGCGAGGAACTTGCGGGTCACCCTTTCCAGAGGCTTATCTAATTAGAAGAGCTACAGCTCTGTACTTTCTCATTTTTTTCAGACCACAGTTTGACAAATTCTTGCTTCTTTGCTTGTAGAATATATATGTAACTGACAGCACCTTATATCATGAAAGAAAGATACATGAAAGATTACATGCAAGAAAGATAGGTACATGCAAATGTTTGCAAAAATCTGCTCATATGGGCTTGACATGAATAGTTATCAAAGTGAAGTACAAGGCTGGTAACCAAACAGCTTCATTTATGTACGTTTTCATTATCTAGGTCTCCGTAAAATTCTGGTATCAGTTTTCTGCAGTTTTGGAAAAATAAGTTTCTTCAGTGGCCAGTGTGAAGGTAGAAATCAGAAGCAACACTGTTTCTCCTCCACCTCTATTAACCTTAGTAATTTTCACCCACAAAGTGCTTGATAAGTGATATTAAAAGGTAGGTATTATGGCCTCGTTGTACCAATGAGGAAGCCAAGGATCAGAGAACATACCTAATTTGTGTGAGGACATACAGTGTCATAAAAAGGCCTCTTGAATTTTCTGCATTAAAACAGAGATTGCAAGAGTCTTCTATTCTTAATGGACAGAAGGCTTGGGATGGGGTGAGTCAAAGTGTGGCTTTCACTGTTGTGATCTTATATCTCCATTTGACAACCACTGAAGATGAGCAACAGAACAAGAGTAACAGCTGAATAAGACTGATAGGTCAGTGACCTTTCATACTGTGTCAAACTGAAACTGAGGCTCAGAAATGGCATCCCTTACCTGAGAAACATTGTTGTTTGGGTTACACACACACAGAGGCAGTTTCAGGACACCCCTACTGGTGTCAGGAAAACTGTAATACAGGAGGTACTTACAGAATTCAGCTGCTTTGAGAAAGGAAAATAAAAAAGAATGCGAGACTATCATCCAAGTCACTCAGCTTAACTGCATGGGCTTCATTAACCTGTCAGCACTACTGATATAGAAAGTCCTCTTCATGTTTAACCAGGAAAAGATTTCCCAAGAGGATATCATGCAAGATTTGCCTGTTTCCTCAACAAAATCGGTTACAGAGCAAATTTGCCATCTTTGCTTACGTTAGTCTTTGTCTGCTTTTAAAAATCTGAACATAGTATCCATGCTTTTTTGGTCATCCTTTTCCCTCCATACCTACGTAGTGAATGTCTGTCAGGCTAAAAACTGTTCACCTTTCTTTACATGTGGTGTCTGGCATTCCTTGGGGGCTTTATGCAGGTGGTGTTACAGAAAGCAGCAAGGTCAGAAAATAATGAAGAGAGCCAGGCTTTACACCACAGCCGCTGTTGCTCTGCTGGGATGATGGAGCTTGTCTTACATGGAATCCACATGTTGTATAAAGATGGGAGAAGAATGATGGCACAGCTGTTGAATCTGGGAAATAGTCACCCATGGATTCAGGTGTACTTCCTTCTGGGAATCGTGAGGGTTTGTACAGCTGTCAGTGTTTGTTCCTTCCCTCTCAGCCCTGTCCCGAAAACAGCAATTAAAGCGGACATCCTCGAAAAGTAGCACACAGGGTTGCATTAATCTCTGTGCTTCATGGGTTGTGCAGAAGCAGGTGAGACACTTTGTGGCATTAGAGGAAAACATCTAGAGGTGTTCTTTTTCAGACTGAGACTGAAAGGATGAGTGATTCAAATTAAGAGCATGACAGCTAATTAAGCATAAGTTAATTGTCCTTCTCTAGTTATCTCTGGTAGAGTGGTAATTTTTTCATCCCTAACCTTACAACGTGAGTGCTTATATATTTCTACCCTATTGTTTTTATGCTTAGATCTGTTTCCTTGGAACCCTTGCTGTAAGACATCAATTTAACGCTCATATTTTGATGAGCATTTTCTCTATCTAGTCAGGTATTAGCCATTCCTAGTGAAGCTGAGGTGCTTTACTGTTACATGGGAAGGTTGTACAAATTGCAAGCATTTCATGAAAATGCATTTAGAAATTGCTATTTACTCTCTATGACTGAACTAAATTTGTACAGAGAGGGACATTTGAAGACCAATTACTATGATAAACATAATCCTCATTTTGTTGCAGTTTGAATGTGCTAAATTTGGTATCTATCTTACAAACTTATTATACATTTGCACATTCAATTTTTAAGAGTGCATTTGAAAACTCAGATTAAATTGTATTTGTCTAATACAGGTATTGCATCCGATAACACACGTTGAGATGTATGAAGTATCTACCTCTGAGTAGTAGCAAAAACACACTTTTTGGAGAGCAACACCCTATAAGAAGCAAATCAGTTGAAAATAGTCAGAAAGTTTTTGTCACACAATACCTCTAAGTGTTCAGCAAAGGAATAGAAAGGGAATATTTTGCTGCACTCCATTGTCATCATGCAAAGCCAGTACAAAAACATCATTTGAATTTAACTGAATGTGGATTAGGCTCTTTGAAATCAATTCATGACCATGTACAAGTCAATTCATCATTTCAATTAATGTTAAACTCCTCTTTTTCCCCAATAATTTTTAAATTGCTGTCGATAGGAATGATTAATTTCCAAATGACTGATGCATCTTCTCTTGACCCTAGAATAAGAAAAGACAGAAGCTTTGTGATGTCCCCAGCATATTGTCAGCAGCGAACTGTTCAGTCTTTAGGCATCAGTTCTTGGGCAGACTCTACCAGGTAGAAATGAAAAGGGAGAAAACTTCCTGTATGTTTGTACTGGATTTTCCTGGGTAGGTTAGTTTCTTTTTTAAAACAGAAGTACTGCAATTTTTATTTTGAAACAATTTATTATCTTGAGTATTCTGAGCACTGCATGAAGAAATATGAAAAGGATAAAGAACTTGTTTGATTGAGAAAACTATATTCGCTTCAAACTATTGACTGGCTCTTCTATAAGAATGAATAAACAACCCCAGTCTGAGTGCTTTGCACTGTAACATCTAAGCAGCTCCTTTTTTTGTCAGTATCAAAATTTGGTGTCCGTGGATGAACAGGAATAGTCTGAACAGCATCTTCATATGTCCGTGAATTGTACAATATGTATTAATATGTATTATATAATATAGATGAGAAAAAATACATATACATAATTTTTGTTGTTTATTTAGCAGGATTGAAAAATATCATGGGGACAAAGCTCTTGCTACAAGGAATAAAAATGCTCACACTTTAAAATATGGCAGAACCTTTTTCTTCACACAGGTAGTGCTGTGTGAGATCATTTTACCTCCTTTGCACTGCTTTACAATTATTCCTGTACTTTTTCTCCAGGGTGTTGTTGTTCTTTGAGAGCTCAGACTGTCTCATCTCATCAGAGTACTTTTGACTCGTGTTATTGTTGCAGCCAATCAGTATTGCAAAAAAGAAAAAAGACAGGGCAGTTAGGACTGCATTTTTGAGCTAGGATTTCCCTTTCTTTTCTTTTATCCCCTTTAATGCTTCCTTCTAACAGCTGGGAATTTGTAAGTGATTGGTTTCTACCTTATCTCATGTATTTTTAATAAGGGTACTCTATTAAGTCAGAGTTGGATAAAAAACTTGGGGGTGCTGCTGACTGAAATGAGGTTTCAGGTCTCATAGTCTGGGTTTTAATTTGGATGATTGGCATTGGTGGGGCTTAAATTTTATTACTGTTCCTGGGAATTTACTTAGATTTTTTCAACCTTCCTGGCCATGAATGACATGATCTCAGATGGCCTTGCTTTGAGCAGGGTGTCATAACAGATATCTCCAAGTATCTCTGCCAATTTAAATTGCTCTCTTTGTACAAAAAGGGGAGAAGGCCACGGCTAGGAACAAATTAAGGGCTGTGCAGCCAAACCTGGGATTTTTTGCAGAGGCTAAGGAAGCTCACTTAGCAGTTTGTTGTGCAGACATGGCACTCTGAGTTGCCAGAATCAACCCTACTACCATATTTACCCCTGCAGTAACCTCTGAGATTTCAGCTGTGGTGATACTGAATTAGTTTTGTTGCTTGTGTTTACTCAGAGACTTCCTGATAGTGTACTTAGTAAAATTTGGTGTGTGTAAGAGAAAGGGCATGGGATGAGATCCTGTTGCTGCTTGGAGAGTCAGAAAACTCTGTGTGACATCAAAATGAGGAGGTAATTTTAGCAGGCCTTACAAAGCCACTGAGTCAGAAGGGTTATTTATTATTATTGTTTTCACTCTCTAATCTTTAGGAATTTCAAGAGGAGTACAGTACCAAAAGCATGATGCTTAAGAAAGCAAGACATTAGAAAGCAAGTTCATCTCTTTTTCATTTCTTTTCATGATAGAGAAACCAGATTATTTCTCTCTTCTTCACTTTCCCTCTATATATGCTTGTGATTTATGTCCTAAAGTCTTTGTTTGACACCTGGGGCAGCAGACCTTTACCAGCTCTAATACATTTTCTATGCATTTACTCTGTCTCTTCAGAGTTAGCATTTTGTCAAATGCTGTGGAGTTTCTTATTCTGCAGCAGTTCAGTTACGCATTTAAATTCTAATGTGGGACTTCAAATGAGACACGTGAATGCAAAAAGGCACAAAGTATCGGCCCAGAGCCTCTTCATAACTTTGCACTATAAGGCATAGAGCTGTCTGGCACAAAAAAGTGTTTGAATTCTAGGGTGGCATGAGATTCCATAGTATGGCTATAATAAATTGTTATTCTAGGGTCCTTTTTATGAATACTGTGTGTCAAAATTGTATTGTCTAAACACACAATGTAATTAGACTACAAACATACATGTATCTAACAACACACATACACATTTTCTGGAATAGAACCTTTCAGAAAACTTTAGAATAAGGTAATAAGAATGAGCAGAATAAGTTGGGTGTTTTTTCTTTATTATACTGGGCGAGCTTTCACCACCACATGTGAAGGAAGGCTTTTGATTTCAATGCTGTAGCCTTGCATATGAGTGGCAAGATGAGAAATATGGGTGCTGTATCTGTTTAGTTTACTCTGTAAGTTCTTAAAGCAAGCAGAAGTTTGAAAAACTGTCAGTAGCAGTTTCAAGAATACAGCCTTAATGAGCTGTGTCTCTTTTTAGAAGTCTAGACGAGAAAGGCAAGGCCTGAACTTCACATGCTTATGCCTGCAGGAAGCAGCTGGAACCAGCATCCTCAAGAGAGCTGCCGAGCTTACAATAAACACTGCCGTGCTGTGCACGAGTGTGCGATTCGGTTTGCTGCAGATTGAGCTTGTCAGTTAGTTCAGTGAAAGTGAATTTTCTAGAAGGGCTGGTGGGTGTGTTTATGATGTGGTCACTGCAGCTCCTATGGACACACCTGAGTTAAGCTATTGAAATAGATGCTGCTGGCAAAGTCACTGTTGCAACAGCAAATGCAGCGCAGGCCACTGCATGAATATTTACTCAGCTGTTGGTGAACAGGGTTTTCAGTCTGCTGAATTTCATGCTACCACTGCCACGGGTATGCAAATGTTTTAAGGGATGCAGATGCACAAACCCTGTACAACAAAACTGTTCTTGATCTCCTTTGGAAACTGTGGAGATACTGAAACAGTGCATTAAAATGAGTTGCAAAGATCCCCCATGTAGCACTGAATGAGTGAGTTTCAAAACCAGTAAGGCATAGAGCTGCCACTGTGGGACACAAGACTTTTGGCAATTACTCTGAGAGATAGAATCTGTTAGCTGGACGTAACAGTGGTAAAAGGAATAATACAGCTTCTGAGACCTGAGTTACTGCCTAATTTCAAGGACTAATTGTACTATTGAGCTGACTGGTTAGCTTCCTTTGACAGACTGCAGAGTAATTTTATGTACAATAGTGCTGAGTGCTCCTGAAAATGCTGCCTTTATAACTTCTTGAAAGTGGCTGCTTTTTCTGTAGTGGTAACACCAGTCAAGCAGAATTTAAATCATAATGCAACCTACCAGATTTAAATTTTACAGTGAAATGATCAAAAATATTACCGCTTTCTCATAGTCTTCAGTGTGACTCTAAAAGACAGAAAATAGTGTTTTGTAATATCTTTTAACAGGCATCTACTGATCTCATGACGCCCACACCCATTGTGGGAGAAAGTATTTCATTTTTTTTGTTGTCAATGTGGCTTCCACAGGTGAGTGCCAAACCAAACATTTATAGAATTGTATCACTGAATGGAGAGATTACATTTGCAGGACTGTAACCACTCCCAAGTTTGGTGGTAAAAATAATTATTAGTGATACATATGCACATCTTATTCTTTGAATGTTTTGATTTGGGTTTTAAAGCATTATAGAGGTCTAAGGAGAGCAGAACCACTTGTCATAGGAGGACTGCCCCAGCATCCATGGTGCTTAGGTAAAGTGTATCCACTTTCTTAACCAGCAGTCCTAATGAAATCTGAGATCTGTTTCAACTGATTGAGATATCACTTTATTCTGAGAAAACTCTTTTGAGATGTCCTTTTATCTGTACTCTGTGTTGTCATTATACAGCTTTGGATTCTCAACTGCAGTATGGAAGAAATAAAAAATACATTTACTGTAGAGTCCATTTACAAAGGTACAGCTTGATGAAGGACTAGTGCATAAATATCAGGCAGCTTGACTTCAGGACCTGTTTCAAACAGTCGCCCAGGACTGACACAAAAGTAGGTGACATTCAAAGAATATAATAAATAAGCTAATATAATAGTAATCAAGATGTATCTTGAGTATGTTGTAGACATCTAGATGAGCATATTTTATAAGCCATAAAATATTTTGTTTTACCTTTGTAGCTGGACTTCACAGATCATTGGAATATGCCAGATACAAAAGGTAAGATAATTGCAGTGAACATAACCTTTCCTTTATGGTTTGTTCTTATTTGTGCATCCTGGAAAAATGGGGACATCTGGTAGCTTGATCCTTACAAAGCATGTCACACCTTTAGAAGCCAAAAGACCCTTGGTAAATATGCTCATTATTTGTTCTAGTTGCATTAAATCTGTATGAACCTTCTACAAAACACTGGAGTCTAACGGCATTCTATGTATTTGTTGCCACTGACCTGCTTTAATTTTAATGCAGATGAAAGGTGCCCATGTCAAGTCTCAGATTTCTCTTAGATATGCGGAACTAAAGTAGTGAAGGTTTTACTTGGAGAAGTATTGTAGCTTTACTTGCCATTCTTGCTGTACTAAGTGTTCAGGAACAATTAGAGGATCATGAGCATTGTTTAAGTTGTATAAAATACTTCTGTATGTATTATGTGTATATATATTTGTGTAACAAAGAAACCTCTGCGTTTCTTTAGTAGTAATAACAGAGAAAAGCCTGTGTGAAAGAGAGTATGAGTCTGTTTCATAAGAAAGCATGTACAATGTAGATTAAATTATTTCAAAGAAACTAAGTCAGGTGCATTATCTGAAAATATGAAAGCCAATATTGATATACAATGTGTACTTAATATTATCCTAGTAATCTCTACTCATGCTGCCTGTGACATGTTCTCTGCTTCCAAATAACCTGATTTTTCCATCTTGCCTGATTTTCTTGCCTTTTTAACCAACCAGTAGCTCTGATACTAGTCATAAACAGTGCTTTCTTCATTCATGAT
>NW_008655963.1:22206-22598 GCF_000695815.1 Acanthisitta chloris | reverse complement strand
TATTTTAAAGTCCCATCCAAAACTTCCAGTCATATATTGATTTGCTCACAGTTTTATCTTCAAAGTGTCTCATGATCTCCCATAACTGGAGATCAAAATGAAAAGTAAGAAAAGTTTTCTACTATCAACAGGACTTAAGGTGTAATGAGTAGCAGATTAGAAAAAATTAAATGAATATATTCATTCACAATTTGTTGCAATGTATTAACAACATGGTGTGATAAGCAGTTGCTGAATGTGTTTGTGAGTAAGGTCGAGGTTGCAATAAATAGCTGATGCCTGATACTGAATTTTGATTATTTATTAATTCACATATTTCAAGGCTTGCATCTTCCTATAAAAACCAAAATGTAAATTTTTTTTAAATTTCAGAGACCTACAGACCTGAGCAA
>NW_008655963.1:16251-22165 GCF_000695815.1 Acanthisitta chloris | reverse complement strand
AATTTGAGGACAGTCGGTGATGAAAGTGAGGAGGAAGTGGTGAAGGGGATTTACTGTCTGGAATTATTCTCATTAAGAATGACCCTGAAAGAGCACAGTGGGCATTCTTGTGGTTCCCCTCACTGTGGCTGTTTTTCATCTCTCCTGCCGTCAGCTTACAAACCTCTGTGAGCAGATGGATAAAGATCAGAAACTATTTCTTTCAAACCCAGGGGAAAACCTCTAAAGCTTTTCTCCTTATGCAATTGTAAAGGTGTATAAAGAAGTTTGAACAAGTTTTGGAGTGCAAAGCCAAGAAGCAAGAGAAAGGAGTGAAGTAAAACAGTCTGAGGCTGAAGCAGATTTTTCATTCAGCAGCAGCCACATTGTGTGCCAGAAAGATGACTGGCTTCTTCAGTCCCTTCTTTGGAGATTGCAGGTTAGAGTACACAGGGTCAGGACTCTAGCTGCAGCCTTCTTCTATGGAATAGTTTTTCACTACTAGCTGCCCACAGGGACACTCACCAATTTCCTATTTTAAGCCCACTATAATGGTGGGCTGAGCCAGACCTTACTGAGACCCATTGGTGTCAGTAAATTGGTGGAGAAACAGTCTAATACATGCAGAGTACACACCACTTTATTTTTCAATAGGTTTCCCACATAGGCAAGCTGTTACTTGCACTTCCAAATAGCACACTCAGCCAAGTCCTTTAGGGTGACTTCAGCTGGTGACAGTGTGCATGGCCCGTGCTTTTAAAAATGTGGCTCAGCTCTCACACCCCTCCATATGAAGGATTGGAGTTATCTCATTTGCCCTTTTTTTTTCTCTTTCTAGTTACCCCTTTCTGATAGTTAACTATTTAAAAAATTCACTGTCTTTTTCTTCTGGTGAAGCTGAAATATCAGACACAATTAGAAGTAATAAACCAAGTCTTCTGTGCTTCTGGAGAATAGATTTTCCAGTGGAATATTTTAAATACATTTTTACTACTTATTCAAGTATTGGATATCCCCCTCCCCTCCTGCATTTTGATTTTTGTCTTCTACAAAACATGGCAATTAGTAGGAAGACCAGATTCTCTCTTGTACCTTATTTAAGTCCTCACTTCTGCATTATACAAAGTGAGTGATACAAATACCTAATCTTCTCAGTTTTATGTTGTATATGGGGCATAGCACATACTTTCTTATTACAGAAAGCATGGCATAGTTCTTGCCTTACCCTAACTTGCTGCAATTTTTCCTTAATGACCCAGATTTTGTAGTTCTTTTGGGTAATAAATATGTTTACAAGTTTTTTTAAATACTGTTGAAGGACATAACCACTCTTTCATTTATAGGAGTTGTAAGAAAAGACTTGTTTAGACATGATTATTTTAACATATGAAGTTTATGCTCAGAATCTTATGGAAAATTATTTATTTGCACATCTGGTGCTGTGTTTGCCTTTCATAATAATCAACACTATATATTTGATAATTTACTATCTGTTTGGGCTTTTCTGTTCCCTTCCTGCTTTCTCTAGAGCCAAATTTATCTGAGATTTAAGGTTATTGTTAATATCATATCCCATAGGAAATGTTCTTGAATGTAGATTTCTGCATTGGAGAAGCAGACCAAGTCCTGCATATCTTTCCCCTGTGGTTACTAATCCATAGAGTCTTTCAAGCTGTCTGTGCATGATAAGGAGTACTCTAATAAAAACTGTAAAACTAGGGTCTCTATATTTTAAGTGTTTCAGCTACCATTTTTAAGTGATATTAAATTGCATGAAGGAGGCAGATTTTTTTCCACCCATGCAACAGTGATGCATTTTCTTCCTAATGTAAATAATACAAGAAAGGACTTATTCTTTATGCTATTTTAATCCCTGAATTATTCATTTCTTTCTCTGAAAGACCTGGTTCAGTTTGGATGATTTTTTATGGAGCGCTTGATTTGGCTGTGTGAATATGTCATACAACCAAAGGTTTTGTTTTGAGGCACTTCAATACAGCAGCCTTTATTTGCAGTCCCTTTGCTGTCAAGTTTAAGGAAATCCAACAGATTTCAAAATTAGGATCAGGTCCACAGTTTAACAAAATTGGTCTGTTGTTTCCAAATATTTTTCTTATGAGCTGGCACTTGTGGGTCTTTGTGGAAATGCATACATTTTGACCACCAGTTGAAATGAAAAATATACTATACAGAGATGCCATAGTCCTTATCACCATCTCTCAGTTATTAACAGTGTATTATTTATACTTGGGAAATGCTTTCACCACATAATCTGTGAAACAGTATCCAATGCTGAAAGATAGCAGCAGCTTTTCGGCTGGATGTTGAACATCTTCAGTCCTTAACAACTTTTGCACAACAAAAGAAAGCATAGGGCTGACAGGAGATGTTAATGTTTTACAACGTCAAATTGAAAGAATTTAAAATAAAATAAATACCTTACATAAACCCACCTATACGTGCAGTATCTCTTACACGTTTTTGTCTTTCTTTATTTAACAAAGCCAAGGATGGCAAACAAGTCAACTTTATGACAGTATGAATTGAGATCAGTGATTCCTGTACTACATATTGCTTTTACTTGTGTCTACAATTTACCCAAATGTCAATAAATATTTTGACTGATACACAGCCTGTGCCATATCATATTTATGTCCTGTAGAAATCAAACAAACCCTACATTTTAAATGGACATTAATGGATAGATAGTGACACTGCCTTTGCTGTTTGGTTTAGCTTTTACTCTGTTATAATTCTCAGCAGTAAATTCCTTTATGCAGCATCTAACATAATGGTTCAGTAGTGACTTTCAGATTACATTAGACAGTGATTTTCAAAGCTGTCTCTACACACTTTTGCACTGGAAACAATGAAGGCATTCAGTGTGGTCTTTATCATTAAGGGTAGTATGTCTAAAACAGCTAGATTTCCCTGAAAATTGCATTAAATTTGAATAATTGCTTAGCATGATTTTATTTTTAATTTAGTCCTTAGTTTGAGTTAGACATGAGATTAGTTCTGTTTACAACAAAATTCTCCTGCATCTCTCTGAACACAGAAAAGGACCTTATTTTAAGGTTGTGAAAACTCCCTTTTACTGCTAAGCATAATGTGTAAAGCAGAATTGGATTTATAGAGGTCTTTGTCATTATACCTGAAAGCTCTTGTGTACAAACACCTTTTCCCAAGTCTTTTGGGCATTTAAATCTTAAGAGGAAACAGCATAGGGAATTGCAGGTTCCCAGTGCTTTTACAGTCCTTCTGAAGAGAAATACTTGCTACAAGGTAATAATTAATGATTAACTCTTAGGGAGTTTTTTACCATTAGCATGGAAATGTAATTCCATTTTTAGCTTGGAAAGCCTAGGCTAGATATCAGGGCCATACACACTTGTGAAGTGAGGCTTCCTCAGAGAAATGCTCAGATTTTATTTGAGGAAGTCCAGCCTTTTTTTTCCAAATTAGTTTCCTAAACGGATCTTGTCCACTTGGAACAAAAGCATGGAAAGTCACCTATCATGTAGGAACCCTGCCTGAGTTTGCAAATATTTTTTGTGCTATCTGAAGTGCTTTTTTTTCCTGTGCAGAAGGGGCATTCTAATGACTTGCTTTCATGAGCTTCTGACTGAATCATGTTTAACAGACAGTCATGCAATTTAGTATACTAGATCACTAACAATTTTTGTTCCTCTGCCCTCCCAAAACAGTGTTGTTTCGTTCTAAATAGCTAAGAGAGTGAAACTAATATTTTACCATACAAATGTTCTTCAGAAAGTGACTTGAATGGCCAAATATTTTAAAAACATTTATGTCAGCAGTCTGACAAAAAGCATTTGGACAGGTGTGGAACTGCTGAGACTGAGCAGTGAGTACATCAGCAAAGACATTACTGACCATGAGACTCCTCATTCTAAACAGGTGCTGACATGCCTTTTTCCTTTGGTTCTTTCTAATGCTGATCACAGGCTACACCTGAGTTTACCTGGTGGAACCAAGTTAACAACTATAATTAACTTGCAGTTTTTAGTGTCTGATACAAAAATGTAGTACTAACTGGAATATTTTTGAAATTTTTAGCTGTTTGTACTGTTATATAAGGCTCTGCTTTGTTTCTTCTTAGTCTTAGCAGGAGTCCCTGCATTAAGCTATGTATTGTCTGCAAGTAATCTCACATTTTCTAGCTTTAGCAGTGGAGGAAGCAAGGCTTCTGGTGTAGTTGGCTCTCTGCGTTTGCCAGTACACTTTATCAAGATGCTTCTAATGAAAGTCCCATCTGGTTTTAACTCTATTGCTGCAAGGCAAATGTCAGCTCCTCCTGCTTTTCTTTCTTTTGTGTTTTATTCATTTCCCTTGCACATGTCTCTTCGTGCTGGATAGGCAGTAATCTTGGTATGGATACTTCTCCCTTCATCCTGCAGCAGGAGAAAAGCACTTTAGGGGCAGTGCTGTCCTCAAGGTAGATTTTTCTTGCTACTAATATTTTAAAACTCTGCCTTTGGCAGAAATTTGGAAAGTACCACGTTCTTGGTGGGGCTGTAGGAGGCAAGGGACTTTTTCTCCCAGCTTCAGCTGCAGAATGATTGACACGCAAGATGGAACAGCAATTACCACAGTGAGTTACCCTAGGGTTCAGCACCTGGACTGCTAAACAAAAAAAATATTCTGAAAAATATTCTGCAGATACATAAAGGCTAGATTGGCCTATTTATTTTTAAAATCTGTATGCTCTAGTTAACATTTATTGCTCAGGTCCAGTTCTAAACCTGTTTTGAACATCTACTCCTTGTGGCTTTCCATTGCAGATATCTGCTGTGATTTCTACATCTTTTATAAAATTATTATAATTGATTCACTAGGCTTCTAATACCTACCCATTCTGTAAGACTAAATTTTTGAAGTCCAAGCAAGGCTAGTGCAGGGTGTATTTAAAGACATGAAGAGTAATGCGGTGGCCCTGTTTCCACAGGCTTGACTTTTATTGCATTGACTTGCTTTTGTTATGTACATAACTGTCATAGGAAAACTCCCCTTAAGACTACAGGTGACTATAGACCATGTAGAGTCACTAAATATATATTTTATTTCATCTTTACTGGCTTCCTGATTACTGCTGTCTGGAGCATAAGAAGTGACCCGACCTGTCTGACATTTCAGTGGTAAAGGCTAATGGATGAGAGCAGGTAGCACATTTGTGCATCCATTGCAAAAAGCCAGGAGAAGTTTGTATTATATACTCCTAGATCTATTGTGCAGACACTGTATGGGCAATTGTTCAAGCTCAGGCTTAATAGAGGAATAGAGTTAGTCTCCTGAAATTCAAAGGTAAAGTGGAGGTCTACAGTAGTACCACTTACTGAAATTAGATTTCTTATATCTAAAATGTTGAATGAAAATATTTTTCAAGATAATTGGAGTATTTTGAAAAATATAATTTGCTAAATTGATAAATCAGGATGTAACTTAACTCAAATAAAAGTATTGCATCAGCACAGTAAGAACTTATGATACAGTAAGAACTTATCAGCACAGTAAGAACTTAAGTTACTCAAGTTTTGAAACAGCTGTGCAACTTCTAAGACTCTTAGCATTCTTTTGTATTATAACTTTGGTGTTATATTTGTAGAAAAAAAAAGTCTTTCATATATTTACCATGTTGGTTTTCTAAAGACTGGTGTGAAGTTATGCTTTTCAGAATGTGTGGCATACAGCAATATTTTTATAATGTGTACTAAAAGATTTGTTCCAAAATTAAAGGTAAAAATTTATTAAAATGCAACACATTAATAGTTGAGCACGATTTCTTCTCTTTTTTTTTTTTTTTTTTTTTTTTTTTAATAACAAAAGGAATCTACTGCTGGATAAAATTTTTTTACTGCATGTGTTGCTCAATGATAAAAAATGAGTGGCCTTTTTAGGTAAATTTTCATTCTTCGGA
>NW_008655963.1:11052-16219 GCF_000695815.1 Acanthisitta chloris | reverse complement strand
CTGGTTTATTTTGAAGTTTCATTTAAAAACAAGGATTTTTTTCCTCCTTTTATTAAGTGGACCTTGCCCATGAAAGAGCTTCTGAGAGTGTTAACTTCATACATGTGAGTACCATAGCTGACATGGATCAATGTCCATGCTTAATGTAAAGCACTTAATTCTTTTAAACAAAAAGATTCAAAGAATCCTCGATGAATCCATAGTCAGTTTAAATGTACAAATTGTTGATATTTCAAATATAAATGCCAGAGCAATTTTCAAAGCCAGTAGTAAAATGGTAAAAGTCCCTGCTGGTGCATATACAAAGTCTCCATTGGTGATGTGAAGTCAAATGGAGCTAAAGGTGAATGAGCATGTAGTGCATGTCACAACACACACAGGCTTTTATTTGCACATGTGAGTAATTTGTATTGTTGAATTCAGTAGGATTTATTAGAGGTGACCAACAGCAGTAAACAGTGTCTTAAAAGTGCCTATCGTCATTTGTAACCTGAATCATGTCATCTCCAAACACAGCATATCCCTGAAGAAAGTTATCTAGATCTGGGAAGCCTTGTGCTATAAGTAAGATTACAAGGTTATTATAAATGGACAATGTCACAAAAACTAATATCCTACCTAAAAAGGAAGTATTTCTAGTGTGCATTTTAAACTAAAGGGAGGAGGTGAAATGTGTGAATATTTAATCACTCTGAAAGAGCTTGCAAATCTGATGTTTCCCGTGTGGCATCCTGGCCTCTGAATGTGAGCATGATTTAAGAGGCAAAGGGGATAGATCTTGCATCCTGTAGTTGTCAGGGGTGGGGAAGGCAAGGAAGTTGCTATCATCCTTTAAAAAATTATTCAGGACCAAGTGTATTTGCTGTCTGCTCAAGCAATATCAACATTAATATTGTTGTATTTTTAAGTCACTACTGTTTAGTTGACATGTTCAAAGTTTATAAGGACCCGTTGGTCAGTAACCTAGGATGTTAAATGAGGATAAAGTGAGAGCGGGCTGGACTATAGTACTGTGTTTCAGAAAACCCCACCACAAAAATCTTGGAAGGGTGGATAAATGACTGGTGGATAAACTAATGGATAGTTACAAATTAATTCAAAGCAAAGTTACAAATAATGCCATAGAATATTTGAAAGAGATGCTATGTTGTATATTAAATTTTGATCAAGTGAAAACCAGTCCATCCTAACATGGCTGTAATCTCTGAATATTTGCTAGCACTGCCCAGAACCTTTCCATCACCACACATGCTCACATAAAGACAACAGTTATGCTCACATGCAAATACATATTATGTAAATATCAATAGTTTAGAATCGCATAGAATACACATCAGAGCTCCAGCTGAGAAAAAAAATCACTGAAATGTTACCCTTACCTTTTGGTGATTCTTGTTGGAGTGTCTTTCAATCTGATGGCATTATTAATGTTGGTAGTGACTAAAACAAGCAATACACTTATTCCTTGGCTTTGATTCTCTTTCATGCTTGCATTTTGGCTGACCAGACAAATATGAGCCACAGATAGAATTGTTCAGGTGGTTTGAAATTGAGCAGAATGAGTCCTGCCATCCACAGGGAGAACTTCTGAGCTATGGCCGTGGAAAACACGTAATTCTTAGTCAACAAATAGTCCTCTCACTAGTGATTGATTTACCACGATTCTTTTCACTAATCCTTTCTGTGATTCTTCTAATTAATTGATGAGGGAGACTAGTCTGGATATTTATGGACAAAGGGAAAACCCAACCTTAAGGGAATATATTTCCACTCTTTTCTGTTACCCTTCCTTATTTTTCCTCTCTTTCATGTAATTACTACGTAGGAAGAAAATATTGACTCATATCCTGGGTTTGCCGCGTACACATCGCTGTTGTGATTTTTTACACCTACACCTAAGTGCAATTTCAAGAATGACAAATTCTGAAACTGCTGTCTCAGGAAGCAGAGGTGTTTTCATGTCAATGTGTCATTAGGTCCAGTTGAAACACAATCAAACAAGAACAAGGCCAATGTTTTCAGAAGTACTTGTGAGCCTTTTTCCCTGATCCCAGGTCTTAGGATGTAGTCCTATCATCATTCTAGTGTTGACCCAAATAATCTTGGGCACATAACTACATTTCTGTACAACTACTACTCAACACAGTCAGTACATCAGCTTTATGCATCATTAATGATACTTGACATAATACAAAGTTAGAATTGTGCAGAGTGATCATCCTTGATCTTGACTGCAGCCTTTCAAACAAAAAGCTTCAAAGTTTTCTGAACCAATTTGAACAAGCAAAATTACTTTGTACTAGATCAGAACTTTGACACGTGACTACAGTGTTTTTCATGTGGTAGGCAAAACCCAAAGGCAAATTTATTTCTTTAAAAAAGCAGTGTTAAATGTTTTTCTCAAAGAGAGAAACTTCATCTAACAACATACACAGTTTATCTCAGGTCTTACAGTAAGTCCACTTTCACAGTCTTTGAATACTTTACAGACTTACTACAGTGGTTACAAAAGCTCTTTTGCATCCTTTGAAGATTTAATGTAATTTTCTGTATTTATAATTCCTTTACAAAGATTCTCATTTTGCAAGGTATAAATGGAATATTTTTTGAAATAAATTGGCATACACTGTAGTTTTTAAATGTAATATCAGGAAAATAATAACTGGGCAAGGATAATAAGCCACTTTTTAGTACTTCATTTCTTTTAAGAAGTAATTTTTAATGTATTGAAGTATTTCAGTGAAGTGGGCCTACTCTTTGTAAAGCTGAAGAGCATTTTCTGCTTAAGAAATGCCTTTTCTCCTTTTTTGGACTTTGAAGGACTCTGAGATCTGCTGGTGTGCTTTATATGACTGCATGCTATTTTGAATGTTCCAAATGTAGAGTAATATAAGTAAGGTGTCCCCAGGAGCTGGTCTGTCTTCCCAAAGCCAACACAGCAAGAACAAATTTTCTTGAAGGAAAATTTACTACCATTTTGGCCTCTGCCTGGGAGAAGACTGCAGACAGTGACTTCAACAATACAACATTCCATTTTTTTGTGCCCCCAAGAATCCCCTCAAGGAGAGGTAGATTGAAGCAGCTGTCTAAAATTAACTGAATATTGAGTGTGGCTTTGAACCCAGTATTCCCAAGCCTTGTAGATAATGTGATGACGTATATGAGGGTGCAATATAGTACAGTCATCTCATGTAAGGGACGCAGTAAGACTTCTGACTGTAAATATTTCTGCTGCCTTATTACATGTACCTTTATTATTTGCACCTTTACGAAGAAAGCTATACATCTGACCTTGAAAGCAGAGGTAGAAGGATGGATTTGTTCTTGTTGTTGCCAGATGGAGAACTCATAGTCACCTCAGAAGCAAATTTCTTCAAGCCTAGCAACTTAGGGTGAAATTACGGCATTTAACTGTTTCAGAGCAGATGGGAAAATGGTTAAACAAAACCTGAGAGGCCAGGGTTGGTTTTTTTTCTGAATAAAACCCAGAGATCTAAATGGTCCAATAATAGGGAAATAAATGAGAAATTGCATCTTCAGTAGGTCTGACACCTCTAGCACTCTGGTGCCCTCAGAGCCAACCAAAGGTTGACCATATCATGAAAGTCATCCACATTACTTGTGCTTTTTGCTGTGACATAGTCTGCATGGCTCTGTCTCTGATGATCTTGACATTCTTTCTTATTCTGGACTCAAACTGTATCTTGAAACAGAGGCCTGGCAACTGACAGAGATGTGCAACAAACAGAAACACTGAATTTCCTGGGAAAGCTGAGTTGGAATCGGTCTGAATCAGTTACTACATATCAAAGTGTGTAAAAGGAGGAAGAACACTGCCAAAGGAAGTGGTGCAAAGCCAGAAAGAATTGACACAATTTGCATACTGAACATTTGTCTTAGCCCTTCAAAGTGATGAATCAAAATTAATTTCCCGCATCTTTGCATCTCATTTAGTTCCTGGGCAAAGTGTTATCTTCTCTGATTCAGGGTTGGGAAATACACTAGTTAACATGCATTGATACAGGTGATTACTCTCATATTGTCACTGCCCTTAAGTGTTTGCTTTAAGCCCCTTGTTACATTCAAGTGGAAGCCTATCTCTTTTTATGGGTATTAATCATCCCTTAGTCACAAGCCCCCTGTGGGTGCAGGTGAGCTGTGCTCAGGAGGTATTGCCCCCAGCAAAGGTGTTGCCCCACAAGTGTGTGCCAGTTGTGCCACTGCTAGGTCTGAAAGGAGCAGTTAAAGATAGGACTTAAAATTGATCCCTGCCTGGATTAAAGACTCTTTGAGTTAATGTAGGATTGAAATTAGGGAATTAGATATTCAGTGAGAGATGATGTCTCTCAGCAGCTAGAGAGGAAATAGAGTTGCATTACACATGTGAGAGCTGACGTGCAATGGGGGTTTGTCTCCTCCCGTGGAAGAACTGCTTGCTTTTTGGTTTTAATGTATCTGTGAGCCTCTTTGTTTCTACTCTCAGGCAGTGCATTACATGGCTGTGACATACAGATCAGTTTTCATGCAAGAATGCTTGTGTGAAGAATACTTGGCGTGTAGAGAGTGAGGGCGACTGACTCCTGGTAAGAAACTCTTTGTAAGGTATCTGAATTGCCTTCTGGAAGAGGCTGTCTGTCCCCATTCCCTATGTATTTGTGAGCCATTTGCATTTCTAACTTTTGAGGAAGCATTAGCACTTTTCAGGAAGCTTGCATATTTTGTTGCAGTATTTATGCTTTCTTTTAGTCTACAAATCTTTTTCCTCATTTTGAAATGAATTTATTTACTTTTCTTTATTATTACAAGTGTTATAGTACTGATTTTACATTTGGATCATATTGTCTTTGGCCTCACCAATAAATAGACCATTTGGGACAACATTTCTGCAACAGTGTTCCAGTCCTAGCAAAACTGTGGTCCTGAAAGGTTCTTTTCAATAGGTCATGTGAGATCTAGGTAATCAGGATCAGCAGAGATGTAATACATCCTCAGTAAGATGAGTGCTCAACACTAAATGAACCTCAGAGCTTGACATCACCGTAGCTACTCATGATGTGGGAAGAACTGAATCTGACAAGTTCAGCTGTAGTTCATAAAGTTTTCAAGGTATAAAGATTCCTGGGAGTTCCCTACCAAAATGTACAGTAGCCACAGAAAAATTAGTCTG
>NW_008655963.1:0-11034 GCF_000695815.1 Acanthisitta chloris | reverse complement strand
AAGAATCCTGTTTCCTGTGAGTTTGTACCTCAAGACTTATTCTTTTAAGGGCTGAGCTCTAGCCCTAAAAGACATAAATAGTTTTTATTTCTCCTGTTCTTGGATGCTTGTTATGAAAACTGTGGGAATGTAGTATTTCTGAGGTCTCTGTACCATTTGCTTTAACCTGGCCTACTGATTCATACACAGTTTTTCTGGGGAGTCAGACCTGTACAGCCCTTTGGAACCCTGCCAATGTGTAACTTCCTCATGGTATTCTCAGTGCACTAGTTTTGCCACAGACTGAGCTAAAAAATTATGCAATGCTTTTAATCTCCCTTTGTATACATCCTTCCTGCCTGGAAAATGAGAGGGATGATTTTCTTACATCATGAAGGATCAAGAGATTATAATCCATGTGCATGAACCCTATTTGAGATACTTTTCAATGAAAATAAAAGGGAATGTTTGTAAATTTTTGTCCAGCACCATTTCTTAAAAGTCTGCATTAGGACTGCACATTAGAGTGAGAGTCCACAGTATGGTTTCTGGGTCAATAAATCTAGTTTAAAGCTTTTCATCAGACTACAGCCCTCAGTAACCTGTGGGAAGTGTGTTCTCTGCCAGAGAGTGAAATGAACCGGGTTGTGAATAGCCTTCTGAATATTGACAGCTCAGTTTGCAATGTGTTCTTGATGGGTGAGTTGCCGTGCATCACAGAGGGATTCTTTGGTGGTGAAGTGTGCTTTCTAAACCATTAGATAGCTCCATTACCATTTGTTTTCTTCCTGCTCCCATTCAAAGCTTATTGTATTTTTTAGTTCCTTTATTTCTGGGACAGTTGCAGTGTCCTGTTCTTCTCTGGAAAAGTACTTCAATTATTTGTGCATTATTTTGCTGATTGCTTAGTCTCCATATATAGTTGCTTAATATATAAAATCACAAACCACTTCTGTAGATGCTTTGCAGTGTGCTGCCTAGACTGCCTAAGGTAGTAGGAAATCTTACAAATCTTATAATTGTACTGTAATAGCAAATAATATTGCAAATATAGGATCTCACTAATTCATTGTCTGTGCTCCCTTCCTTGTGGTCATTCACCAGTGCTAAGGAAAATGCAAGATAGAAATTAGTAAATTAGTCTTGGAAGCACTTAATAATAACTTAAGGACTGGATAAGGTAATGGGATATGTAAAGGTGTGCAAGTTGGTCATCTTATACTGAAATAGTTGTAACAGATTTCTTCCAATTACATTCATGATTCCTCCTCTATATCTTCATACTCTTTTCCATTAGATATTTTCAGTGCAAATGGCAAAAAAAGGCAGTAAAAAAAGGAGAGATAACAGAATGTTAGCATCACAAAGAGAAAACAGAAAAATTCTCCTCTATCAGAAGTGCCAGAGAGTCTCTGACAAATGATACCTATGCGAAATCCTCTCCGAGAGACCCATGGCAAATAGTGCCATGGAAAAATGAAATCAGGAACTCTCCCTGATGCAAAAACTGCAGATATGTTTTAAAGAAGAGTCCAGACATCACAGAGTATATGGGTTTTCTGTAGGTGCTGTTGTCCTGGGTTTGTTTATGGGAGAGGGGAAGTTTGGGGAGTTGACACGGGATGTAGTGAAAGCACAATTGTTCGTTTCTGTCCTTCATGTGTTGACTCGACTCACTGTGCAGCTTTTGTATGAATGGTTTGCGATGTTCAGAATGTCTTCCTTGTGTTATGAGGCCAGGTCTAGAGCAGAGGTTTCAAAACTGTTCAGGGAGGGCCAAATAGGGAATGGGACATCCTACTAGGGAGCAGCCAGCAGAATGTCTCTGCTGTATGACTCGGGATGGTGAAGATTTATAAAGTACCTTTCAAAGCTCTTGCAAAAGTTGTACAGGGCATGCTTGGGAGTCCCTGCTCTCCATCACCCTTACATTGCAACAGTTTTGACTCAAGGGCATTTGTGTCAAAATCATTAATCAGATAAAACACTCATATGATTAGAGACTGCAGGACTGAGCACCAAATGTAGTATAACTGTATCTTCTGACAACTGGAAAAATAATTCAAGTTTTAACATTGGATGGGTGTTGTCATTTCTGATGGCAGCAGAACTCTGGAATTTGTATTAATTGTCAAAAATGCTATGACTGTACTGTTTTAACAGTTGGCATAAGGAAGACCTCATTGAGAACAAATGACTCATAAAAAGAACTAGGTTTACATACAGCAATTAACTTCTCTTTGTCCTAGTGTGCAATCTGTTAGATACTGGCATTGAGCCATTATGATAGAGGAGATCAGGATACCTCTTATGCCTCCTTCTCTTTTTTCTTTACTCCTCTACAAAACAAATTCTACATATCCTTAAAATGCAAAATTTGGAGATTTAGTAACAGGTTGTGCTAGTCACAAAACAATAGTGAAGAGAACAGCAGAAACTCAACATAGTTTGTATACAGGATAGTGTGTATGTGGTGATGTCTGTGCAGTTTTGTAAATCCTAACATGTAAGCAAGTTCTGAAGTGTCGATTATATTGAGTTGCCCTCCTGGCAGCAATTTCATTGGCTTCTGTGAAATATCTGTATGAGCAAGGGATTAAAAAAACACGCATTAAAGTTAGACTTCATTATACTTCTAGTTTGTCCTGTGTCCTTATGGCTTATTTTAGTTTATACGCAGTATAAATTGTTTACCAAAGCTCAGACCTTAGAAAGATACACCACCAAAGAGACATACAATGCTGAAGTTTTGGAAAGTGTTGCTCTTCCTGATTGGTTGTCTTCATTTGAGTTGTAGCTAGGCTTTTAAATATAAACTATTTATTTAATGGTTATCTTTGGCATTGTTTTTGTAACTAGAATTTATCACCTGAGTACATTTAGGAGAACTGGGGTGCTCTTTTGGGAAAGAGATAGAAAAGAAACATCTGTGGAAAAGACATGTTGGTTTTCATTTATGACTACAATATAAGTTTTCTTACAAGTAAAATACTTTAGAACTCTTGGTCATTGTTGGCAAATGGAAGCAAACTACATATGAACATTAAAATGGTAAGAACTTAAGTGACTGATAAAATTTTGCTGTCAAAGATGATATCCAAAGGAAAAAACTAGCTAAAATGAAGAGCTATATTATGCACTAACTGGAACTGCAGTAACAATCTGTGACTTTAGGGCTTCCAGGCAGGTCTTTCTTTGAAGCAGATCCTGCTGCCAGCAGCCTTGGCAGTGCAGCAACAGGACCTCATTAAGGGTTGACCACCTGAAAAGAAGCAGCATTTTCAGAGTAGGGTGTAAATGTACTTCTTGGTTGGGAGAAGGCAGAGAGGAAGCAGTGTCTTGTTCCACTTGCAAGACAGAGTGCTTTGGGGTTTTAAAAGGGTTCCTAGTGACTTTTTAAACAGGGATTGATGTGGTTTCTATTTGTAATATTTGTTTGTTTGTGTCCTTGACAAAACATCCTTGCATAACAAGACTGTATAAAGAAATAAATGTCATAGTACTTTTCTCTGTGGGTGGATGCTTCCCAGTGTGTTGCTGAAACCTGTCCAGCAAAGCCCTTTGTCATGTTGCTGGTGTGGTGAATTGTACTGCTATTGTTCCTCAAGCTGTGCATGCATTTAAGTGCTTTGCTCAATCAGGGCCTAATTTTCTAATAATTTTCAGTTCTTTCAGCTCTCAGACTACTAATGTTGATAATGCTGTGTATGATTATGTTAAATGAGCCATACCACAGGCACAAACTTTTTGGAGTAGGCAGTACTCTTTTCTAGATGATAGCATATATTTTGTCTTACTTCTTACACGTTTTCTTTTTCAATCAACATAGAAATAAAATATTATTTCTTATGACGAATATAGAATTCTCTTTCTCATAAGAGTTCTCTATATTGGCATTTCCTACAGGAAAATGATCAAAATTAATTCAACATAATGACTCTCTGTTTATTTTCTTTTATATTTTTAATAATTTCGTCCTGAAGGTTAAGGAGTCCATCTCTCTTTTTTTTCTTTTATTTTCCTTTTTTTTGTCATTTTGTCAAAATAAAATTCAGTTTTCTAGGAGACTTACTGAACTTGCCATAACTGTCCCATTTTCTCATAAAATAGCTACCTTTGTTGTCAGACAGGTTTGGCCTTAAGCTCTATTCTGGCATCTCAAAATGCCAAGTTAAACATAGTATTCGTCCTTTGCACAGAGCTCATCTTCTGGAATTGTTCAAGGCCAGGTTCAACAGGGTTTTGAGCATGATGGTCTACTGGAAGGTGCCCCTGCCCATGGCAGAGGGGTTGAAACTAGATGATCTTGAATGTGCCCTCCAAACTAAGTCATTACGGGATCCCTGAAGAGAGAGGTATGCTGTAGCCATCTCAGACCTTTCTGAGTGATTTTTAAATTAATCCTATTTTATGGGCCTTTCTGTTCCTGGGTTTGGATCCCCTGCTTTTGTTAGAAATATTTATTTCTATGAATTCAAAATAATGTTACTGCTTTTAGTTAATTTTTTACTTTCTCCTACTCTTAGCTCGAATTTTTAACTACCTAAACATCCAGTCTAAATTTTTATCTACAGTTTCTAAATTAGTGAATTCATTGGGTTTTATGCATTTGTGACAATATTTGAATTATAAATGCTCTATGAGAATATTTGCTTTTAAACGGTATTCTGCTTTAAAGCACAAAACAGATTTCCACTTGTCTTAGGCATTATGAAATTTATGTATATTAGCTATCAGTTTTATACAAAGTCTTAAGTGATTGTCCTAATTCAAGAATCACAGAAAAAGAGAGTGTTGGTATACCCTTTTGGTTGCTGCCTCAAAGAAAAAAAAATAGATGTAAGAAAAAACAAGTTTTAACAGATTAAAAGGGAGACATTCCTACTGAAATGCATGGGAAATGCATATAAGAAGCAGGAGTTGATAGAAACTGTGAGCAGAATTAATGAGAGGTACAAATATACTTTCAAGTTGAAAGGCAGTATATGCTTTTATATTTGTGCTCTAAGTTTTGAGCACATGTGAGAAATTATGACCTCACCAAATTCAAGGCCTTCACCAACACAGACAACCATTGTCTGGGTATTAGTCTCTGGAATGAAAAATTGAAATACAATTGAAATGCAAAACACAGATCCCCTTCACTTGAAGCATGTGATGAATCTTACTGAAACTAATGTTGTAAAACAACGTTCTTAATATCTCCTTTATATTTAAATTTATGCACACTTTAATCTGTGTGTTGTACACTAAACTTCCCCCCCAAAATACCTGTAATGTTGGGTTTACTTGGGATTTTATTGTTTAGTGCCACATATCCATGCCTACTAGCATTGTAATTTGACAACAAGTAAGTTAACTTGTGACTGCTCTCTTCACATAAAAGCAGGTATCTACTGCTTGAGAGCAGCTGGTATTCACCCCATGCTATGGTAAGACTTAAAAAAGAGAAACTAGTGGTTGCAACACCTAGAGCAAACTGCTTGTGTTATGCAGACTGTTATCTCTTCTTGGGGATTTGTTCATTTGGTTTGCAGAATATTTGTGTTCTTTACTAAAATATAGGTGGAAACATTTTTTTTCATAAAAGCAACCTGCAAGCTGAATGGGCATCATCTTGCCGTGTTGTTGTTTATTCTTGCTGACTCAAAGACTTACATGGTAAACTGCTGTTGTGTAAAATGCAAAACCAGGGAGAGAGTCAGACCTTGAGGTAAGATTCATTATATAGACTACAGAATTCAACATTTTCTTTGAAGATCACCCTTGTGCAGGGCAGTCCTAGCTATGTTACCCTACTTATTGAAGGTGTATGTGGAATTGCAAATAATGCATAAATTAAATGCTGGACCCTGCTCAGGCTTGTATTTTACTCATAGTTAGTATTCCAGCACTGGAGTTTAATATTTGCTTTTCTTGAATATCTTTTGCCAAGAAAACAGAACAGTTCATAAATCAATGCACAATTAAAAGATTCCTTAAATTCAAATGTGTGGAATTGGTCCCTTTCACTGAGCCCTGTCCTAATTCTTCTCTTTCTTCAGCTGAATTATCTTTTCTTTTGCGCAAAGCCAATTTTTTTGTGACCAAGCAGAAAAATTTTCAATGCTATTTTAGTGCATGCTCTTGCAAAGTAAATATACTAGTTGCATAACAGAGATCTCTATTCCCAAATGCAGATCAGGAATCTTCTCTAGGAAAGCTATGGACCTCTGCATTTGACTTTGATTTCCTGGTCCTCTTCAGCCATTTTATTTTAGTCAAAAGAGGATTAATAAATTTCTATGAGGTAAATGAGAGTATGAAGCAAAGTGTATATACTTCCATTTTTGCATGGTATTCTGTATTTACAGAAAGTGGTTACCTCAAAATGCATTGTATCCATATGATAATCCAGATTGTTGCACAACTATGCTATTTTCTGTACTTTGGAACATATCAGTTCAAAGGACTTGATTTCAGAGATTGGTCTAATTCCTCCAAACAATCAGTTATTAATTTTAGAAGCTTCAGGAATCAACTGAGGGTGGTGCCAGGTAAAAGGGACATGGTGGTTGCCCAGTGTTCTTCATGGGGAAGCCTCATGGATGTTTCGACCTTCCCAAGAACACCTGACACCCCCTCTGCTTAGGAACCTGCAGGAGTGGGTTCTTGATTATACTAAGTAAGATGCACCAGAACAATGATGGTTTATTGTCTCTCACTCTGAACCTCGGATGTCCTGGGTATAGAAAGATGAGAAGTTTTTCTGACATTGATGGAAAACAACAGGAAGAACTAATTATCAATTCACCCTTCAGTCCTGTCAAAGGAGTCATCTAATAGTGCTTGAATACAATTGTGAGCTAAATTGAAAACAGTAAAATACCTCATTTTAACAGATGTAGAATATTAGAACTTAAGTGTTAAATAAAATTCTGCTCCGAATTAAGCGAATAAAAAAGATGAGGTTATCCCAGATTGTCATTCAGAAGTGTGAGAAGGGAATTTGTCTACTCTTTCTGGTTCACATCCATCTGCCTTAGTATTCATACATTTAGCTCGAGAAGCAGGAGGTGAAACCTAACAAGAACTCCTACAGGCTCAGGCTAAAAGCAGCATTTCTAACAGCAAAGGAGACGAAGGGAGTCTGATTCCTTTCTCAGTCCTCCTTCTCATGGAGTGCAACTTCACCAGCTGATACAGCAGGGTCATACTGTAGTCATCACACACCATGTTAATTTCAGAAGACCAATACATGTTCAGATGAGTTTGCATTCAGATGAGTTTGCATTGCAGCCTCTTATGTTCTGACATACAGCCAGTTGCAATTTGTGCTTTAATAGGCTCCGGTATAGATCTGCTGTTTAACCAAGCTGTTTAACCATCTAGATATAAACAGCCAATGGCTTTTCCTTTTGATTGCAAGATCATCATTACTTCTTCAGATCCTGTGATTCTATGACCTCTTTGTTGGAAACTGGGCAAGGACAGTGTTTATACTGCTTATGGAGAGTATGAGGTTATAAAACATCAGGGTTATGAATTTGTGTAATGATTTGTGATGGCATTTTTCTCTTAATTTCTTTTAAGGCAGTAGTGGTCAAGCCTGGGACACATTGTACCGATGAACTCCAGGACAATTTTTCAATTTTTCCTGGGTATATTTTATATGTTGATTTTCAGGAAACTCATTTTTTTCAAGTTGTCTTTGGGCTTCTAACTGAAACCTTGAAGTAGGTGTTATGTAATATATTACCTGCAGAAAACAGTGAGGGATACAAGGCTCTAGGGAATGGCTTAGACCTGCAGATCACAAAATCTGAATTTTCAGTCATTTCAATAATGGCTTTACATCCCTCCTCTGCCACCCACAGATCTCCTAAATCTTTCTTCATCTCCATGTCAGACAAATTCTTATTTGCAGACTGCCTCTTTGCACCAGTCCTTGATCTTCCCCTCCCTTTCCCCTAGGAGAAAATCTGCCTTGTCTCTGACTCACTGCCATGTTTAGCCCCCTCATGCTGTTGAGTGTTTGTCCCACAGAGCCAAGGTTGTTTCCTCACTCCACCCCTTGATTTGTGACTGTGCCCAATCTATTCCTTGTATTCAACCTCTCTCTCATAGATCTTCCTCTATCTCTTTGAAGACTACCCATCATTATAAGTCATATTAACTTAAATGATAAAATATGCGGGAGTAGGAGACGAAATACGTACTCCTAAGTGCTGTTTGTTACTGACTGTATCTCAGTTTTCAGGTTTCTCCTGCAAGTCTAAGCAAGCAATCCAGTAAGCTCAAAGTATTTAGTATATTATATGTTGTTCTTTGCCTTGGTTTGCATTATTTGACAATCATTTTCCAGGTTTGTTTATATGAATCCTTCAGTACTGCCAAGTTCTCTTCAAAACTCACTACACTTCAGTGAAGTATTTTTGGGTATGTGTCTGTGCATGTGTGAATATATATACATAAAAATATCATATATACTCATGCACATACATTTATCTTTCTATTATATTAATATTTCTTTGTGTTTCTTTGACTAACCTAACTGGTGCATATATTCAGGGTAAATTAAGCTGTTGAAAAAGCATATTGTTTCAGAGTGATTGCCATTATATATCAGTTTATGTGATGACCAATATTTTGAAATTAGGAATTACTAATTAATCAGGATATCTGGTAAGAAATGGGCAAAAATGACCAATTTCAGTTATGATTTTAAAGTTGCAGGGTTCTATGTGTTATACTACCAACAAAAGATGCAAACTGGAATACAGCTTTCATTACAGAACTTGTCTTCTTTTTTGATTTTTTTTCCCCCTACAGATAATCTTTGTCAGTTATTATTTGGGTAAAATCTTCAATACAAGCAGCAAGCTGCTTGGTTCCCTTCTAAAGGACACCACTTGGTGTTAGGGGAGCATGCGGCTTTGGGAATTTTTGCACTGCTGATGAGATGGGAGAGAGCAATGGAACATCTTTCTCTAGGCAAAATTTGGGCTTAAGGGAGTGTTCTGGCTTACTGGGAATCTTTCTAAGATGTCCTATGAACTTTAGGTTTTTGTGGTACCTTTACAATGCCATATGCCTTTGTGTAGCTTCTGACACACCTCTCAAGGCTTTTGATGGGATGTAAATCTGGGTTTGCAACAAAGTCCTCAAGACAGCCAGGCAAATCTGCCCTCCTTGTTTCCTTCCCTTTTATTGCTCATTCTAGCTATCGCAAGCGTTTTACAGAAATAAGACCCTTTGCATAGCATGGCTTTATCTTTAAATAAGATTCTGTTGAATCAACCTCATCCTTTTCCTTTTATGTCTCCTCCAGTCTTTCACATTCCTTGCTCAAGTGTTGCGCTTAGTTAATTCAGCATGAGTTAAGTGGATTCAGTTGAAACTCAGCTCCTTTGGTATATCGCCTTACAATCTAAGGAAGAGACCTGTTTTAAAAGAATCAGTCTATTAGTTTTGCATTCATGAACTGTCTTACCTGCAGGCACAAAGTGAAGCTTGTTTTCTTCCTGTGGTTAGTCTCTGATTTATAATATTTATGTGCCGTATTTTGGTGCTACCTGATAAAAGTTGCAATTGTAAATTAAAGTAGCCATCGGGTAGTGAATTTCACACCCATTGCCAAGAGACCACCCCAGAAGCCAGACTAGTTGGACCCTGTGGGTGTCTCAAACCACATTCCCTTTCACTGGCCCTGCCCCTTACACAAAAGCTCAGGAGGGAATGTTTAAAGATTGACTCCTGGGGATTTCCTTATGCCAAAGGCATCATTTGATGGGTAGCTGAGGCAGCTTTTGAACTGTATAATACCACTGGAATGGGTGCAAAGCAGGTGGAACAGACCCAAACTCAACCCACAGACTTTAATTGCATGATGACTCAGGTAATGCTTCTTACGGTTGAGTTTTTTCTCCTCCTACTCCTCCCTCCATCTCCTTAAAAAAAAAACCCACCTTTACTCCATATTTTATATCATTTACTAAGCCCTAATTGTATGCATTGGGCCATTTCAAGCTCCTCTTTATCTGATTTATATTTTTATTTAATTTTTATTTCTGTTTTGTTAGGCAGTTGGCTGAAAAGTATATTGCTTGTGAGTTGCAGTGGACATGTAGTGATGAAATTAAATTACTTAGTACTGGCTTCTCTTTTAGAAGATCTTTAACCTTCAACTTGCAATGATACAGAAGTTATAGTTGTGTCTTTGTCCTTTAACAAGCAGACCTACCTCACTCCATATTTTCTAACCAGGGCATTAGGAGTACAGCTGGCAAATGAGCTAAATAGCAATTAATTCCTCCCCAAAACACACAGATTTGTTTTACAAATAAATATTGAAACCAAATATTTATCATTAGAGGTGTTTTCATAATACTGGAACTCTTCATACAGGTCTGATAACTTACACATAAAAGATTTTTAAACTTAAAGAAATTAAGTTTAAAGAATCATAGAATCAACCAGGTTGGAAGAGACTTCACAGACCATTGTGTCCAGCCCTACCATTGTTACTAGACCATGGCACTAAGTGCCACATCCAGTCTCATCCTGAAAACCTCCAGGGATGGTGGAGGTCCACCCCTGGTGGAGGTCCCTGGGCAGCATATTCCAATGCCTGACTACTCTCTCTGTAAAAAATCTCTTCCTAATATCCAACCTAAACCTTCCTTGGCAGAGCTTGAGTCCGTGGCCTCTTGTCCTACTGCTAGCTGCCTGGGAGAAGAGACCAACTCACACCTGACTCCAACCTCCTTTCAGGGAGTTGTAGAGGGTGATAAGGTCACTCCTGATCCTCCTCCAGGCTGAACACCCCCAGCTCCCTCAGCTTCTCCTCATAGCACTTGTGCTCGAGACCCTTCACTAGCCTCGTTGCTCTTCTCTGGACCTGCTCCAGCACCTCAATATCCTTCCTGAACTGAGGGGCCCAGAACTGTACACAGTATTCAAGATGTGGCCTCACCAGTGCCAAGTCCAGGGGCAGAATCACCTCCCTGGTCCTGTTGACAGGACTGTTGAACAGGTGACCTGTTCCTAATCCAGGACAGGATGTCATTGGCCTTC
>NW_008655962.1:4435-12434 GCF_000695815.1 Acanthisitta chloris | reverse complement strand
CCTTTCTGCCTGGTGCTCTCCAACCACAACAAGGCTGTGCTTTGCTGCTTTGCAGCCCCCAGCAAAGCACAGCCTTGGGTGAGGATTGTGTCTAAACCTACAAAACTCAAACCCAAATTTTCTTTAAATTATTTCTTATTTTTTTTAAATCTTTCTTTTTACAAAAAATTTAAAATTAGTCTTTATATTATTATTTCTTATTCTACGCTTTTCCAAATTCCAAATTATTTCTTCTAAAGGTACAGGAGAAGCTGTGCTTCAGTACCTATTACCTCCAAAGCAGCTCAAACTGCTGCATAAGCTGCCACTATCTCTTTTTCAGCTGGAGTGTGGTTAGCTTCAGATCCTCCATATCCCTGACTCCAGAAACATAGAGATCAGCCACGAGTCTCCCCTGGTGCTTTCTGCCAGAGGCTCCTGGTAGGGCCATTCTCCCCAGCTGCAGTGTAGAGCACATTTTTTACATCTTGTCCTGTTCGAACTGGCCCAAGGCCTATGGCATGAACTATTTCTTGCTTGGTCCATTCAAAGGCTTGTTGCTGTTCAGGACCCCATTTGAAATCACTCTTCTTCCAGGTCACTTGGTAGAGTGGGTTGACAATCTGACTATAATTTGGAATGTGCGTCCTCCAAAATCCCACAGCACCTAAAAAAGCTTGTGTCTCCTTGTTGGTAGGTGGAGATGTCGCTGTTATCTTTGCCTTCTGACCAGTCCATGATCACTTCTAAGATCCCTGGATGACTGGGATTTCCTGTCTGAGCTCGCTGTGTGATCAGGGCAATCCACTTACTCTATGTGGCATCAGTTGCATGATGTGTAGAGGTGACTCTCCCCTTGAACATCCAACCTAACACAGGTTATCCAGGGCCAGGAGAGTGCACCTTTTAAAGAAATAATTTGGAATTTGGAAAAGCATAGAGTTAGTGCCAGTTTCTTTAAACTCCAGTGGTGAAGGCAGAGGGTGATGAGGAAAAATAAGTACAAACCTGACATTTTCATAGCATTCTGCAGTGACCATTGTCAGTGTGAAAGGCTCTTGCAAAACCCAGGTGAGCAGCCTGTTGTTCATTACCACAAACCATAACATTGAGGTACAGAGGCTAAAACTAACACACAGTTGACAAAATTAAATGACTTCGGGTGGTGACCCAGGGCAGTTCTCATAGCCCCAACTGTGCAGTCACTTCATTATTTTTAACATAAGAGATACAAGTATCAAAGTCAACAAGGTGAAAAGTGTGGGAAGTTACAAGTATCAAAGCCAGAGAAGGGAAAAGAACATGGAAAAAAACCAGTATGTTTGCAAAGAAACAAACTCAGGGCGCTTACACCACCCAGGTACACTGCTGTGACCTGCAGACACGGTCCCAAGGCAGAATCTTGAGTGCTGCCCATTAGGTACTCCCATCAGCACAGTGACCAAAACTGTGCTGACCCCCTTTCAAATGGTTTAAAACACATGCTAAAGTAGATTTGTACTTTCTTTCCTCAACAGGACAAAGCAATCTCAGCTTGTACACTGACACTCCAAAAAGCTGATGTCACACCACGGAGCCTCAGTGGATTTCAGCACATTCTCATGATCCCTTGAAGCTTTGAACCTTCCAGCTCTCCCCATGTCACACACAGCCCGAGGTTTGGCCGTGCCACAGTCCAAGGCCTAGTTTGCTGCAGCACTGCTGTGTGTCCTTGTGTGAGTTTTGCTGAGGAAAATTAGAAGGTACATGAGTTAAAGCCATGAAAGAAGGGTTGGACTCAATGGTCCTTGAGGGTCCCTTCCAACTCTGAATATTCTGTGAGTCTGTGATGTTGGTGGGATGACAATAGTTAGCTAATAAAAGATACAGAAGGGGTAAAAAGGGCAGAAAACAGGATGATAACTCAGTAATGCTGATGATCAGCCTATATCAATGATTGTCAGGGACCAACTTTCCCCAGCATATTGGAAACTTCCTGGCCAGCTAAAACTCATCAGTTTTCTTATCAGGAGTGGTAAGCATGTTGCTCTTCAGCCTAGTAATCTGTTAGTCCTAGATATCTATTTTGCATATTAGCTGATAAATAATTACTTAAATAGTGTGCACCTTGCTTGCAGATTCTCTTTGTGCTGGTAAATGACACCTGAACAAGCAACCTGTCGATCGTGTTCTCCTGCTAAATACTTTCTCTCTACATTAAACTTCTCTAAATACAAATAAAACTTAAAAACCTCTCCATACAGAGCAGTTAATCTTTGCTACTACTGCAAGAAGACCGGAGCTGAAATTCTAACAGCCATCCAGCAGCTTAGCTACATTTAAATTGCAAGTTTTTTTCCATTATTGCTAAACACTGGGTATACACCAATAGTGCAGAAGTAATAGTATCAATAAGGCAACAACATAAAATATATAACACTTTCCATCAAAAAACAGACACTGGCACAGGTTGCCCAGAGAAGCTGTGGCTGCTCCATCCCTGGAAGTGTTCAAGGCCAGGTTGGATGAGGCTGGGAGGAACCCAGATGAGTGGAAGGTGTCCCTGTCCAGGGCAGGGGGCTTGGAACTAGATGAGCTTTAAGATTCTTTCAAATCCAAACCCATCTGTCATTCTGTGAAAAAAAAAAAAAAAAAGTAAGTGAAATTGCCATTCTATTTTTCCATTTTCCATTTCTATGGATTTTATTAAAGAGGAGGCCCCTGGTCCACAGGGAGCAGTGAAATGTTTGTCTCCTCTTTTTGTGACATTGGATTCCAACTACCTTAAGACCAGCTTCAGTCTTTCCTGAAGAACATTTATTTTTATTAGAATGGAAAAGAAATATAAGAGTGTTAAATCCTGAGATTTCTATTTAAATTCCCATTATAGTTTAGTGTTAAATAGCATAACAGCTTGATTTCTCCCTCCTGTCATTAAGTGTTGAACAGCTGAGATAAAAATTTGAATATATTAAACACTTCCACTTAACAGTTTAAAACACTGGTCAGTGCCTGCCAATAACAAGGAATAAAAAAAATCTATATGTAAGTAATAATAAAAGAGATAAAAATTAAAGAGCTGTTTCTAAATGAAGGGTCACATTCTGCCTTCGTTACCATCAGTACTAAGAAGCTATTTGAGCATGTGTTGGCATCTCTGCACTGTGGTCAGAAAGCATTTGCAGAAAGTATTTCTTTCTGTTACTCATCAGTTAAAATATTTTTTTAAATGCACCAGAAAAAAAATATTCAAGGTGATAACCAGGACTTTCATAGTTGAGTTGCTTCCATTTCTTCTTCACCTCAAGATGAGTGCTGTGCCAATCACATCTGTGTGTAGCAAGGAAAACAACCAGTGTTTAGCTGAGTCAGCTGCATCTGTGACTTGCCTTCAAATATCAAGGGCTTGGGTTCTTAATTATGGATGGAGAGATTAATTTGCACAGACCTCAAATATCCAGCAACTCTCAAATCCATTGTTATGGGCACATACACACATGGGAGCGCTAATACTAAAGCTGCAATCGTACTTGAACAAAAATTTCAAAAGTAGCTTCAACTTCAGCTGAAGAAATGTTAGAGAAAAGAAAATGATTCATAATAAAATTCTCAGTAGGAATTAGGCCTAACCAGAACATTTTTTACATCTTTTTTTGAACTATGTGACACAGCTGCAATAAATGCATCATTCCTCCAAGGAATGCACACAAAGCTTGGGAACATCAGCAATCAATTCAATCAGTGCAAAAATTAATTTCAGTGCACTCTGTCAAATTCATGAGTGATTTAAACCACTAGCATTCCTCCCACATTGGCACAAGAATACATCAACACTGGAAAAACCTGAGAATCTTTACTACCAATCCATCAATCCTCCACTTATGGAAAGGGACTAACTAAACTATTGAAGACAATACATCCCCTCTGCTATTTTCTATCAGCTTCTTCATAGAGGCTTAGTGAAATAACCTTCACTACTCTATAATTTTTTTCTACTCCCTTTTGCCAGCTGTGAAAACGTTGAAAACTAGTACTACATTCCAAACAGATCATATCAGTTATTTCAGAGCACATGGATCCAACAGACTTATATCTACCTTATGGAAGAATATCTAATGAAATACCGAATGTTTTACAGCCTTCAAGCAATACCCTTCACATATATATGTATAAAGCAGCTACAATATCTCAAAGAAAACATAATTTCTTATTCAGGAAATTAATTAAGCAACTATAGACCCTAAATCTTGCTTTATTCCTTACAAATGTTTTGTTCATTAGGCCTCCCTCCATAGTCAGAAATAACTATGAGAAGTCTGATATGTCACTGCCCTGTTCAGTATCATGAGGAGAGTTTTACTGACTGGTCAAGCAGAAAAATTAGTTGATAAAAATCTTGATTGACACAGGAGTATGAAGGACTGTAGGATTTTAGCTGTAATTTGCTGCTGCCAATGGCAGATTTTGCCTTATTTAAAGCTGCAGAGAGCTCTGTTTCCTGTGTTAGCTGCTCCTTTGGCCCCAGCAGCTAGCAAAAGTTAATTCTGCAAGTGGTATTAGTCAAGGGAAGAAATGGATGGTGGAATCAGAATCTTTTAGAGAGAATCCACAAGTTTCTTTGTGTCTCAGCACGGGAGGATTTAAATGACAGACACAGGTCGTAGCTCCAAACCTCATTCAGCCACCACCCAACCCAAGGGATTTCTTCAGACTTTTTTTTTCCCCCAAGGTCTCACAATTACCAGCTCTCTGGAGATGATATAGTGCTTTCTATTCTTAGCGTATTTCTCCCCTCCCTCCCTCTCTCACACGCACACACATACACTTCCTACTCAAAACAAGACCCAGTGAAACCCTCTGCCCACATAGTTATAATTCCCAAGAGAACTTGCATATGCTTTTGTTTTGGGCAGTGACAATGTGCATATGTTTTGATTTCAGGGCCCCCCCCATTGGTTCTCAGGCTCCAGTTTAATGAAGACAGACCAGCTATTAAACTCACCAGTTTCAGCAAGCTATAACCCAACTCCTAGAGTCCCTCTGAACTTGCAAGTTGGAGTGAGATTTTTTAACATGTTGCCTGTTCAAGGATATCACTGAGTAAATGTTTTGGTTTAGCAAATACACACTTTTTTTTCTATTGGTGTTTGGGTTTAGAAGTGCACAGTGCTTGGTCTCTTTTATAACAAGCTTATGATAAAGATCAAGAGTGGTAAATTTGGTAACTGCTAATGGAGAGAAGCAGCAAAGTTAGCCCTTAGTTTAAGCCAGTAAGAAAAACTCTAAGAACAGTGGAAATGGACAGATAAGCTTTTGTAGTTCAGTCATTCCTCATGATTACAACTGTGCTAAAAATAGAATAACCCACAGAGATATGATAAAATTGATTTGATTAATTTTCTGTTTACTTGCATATAAACAGGTGATGAAAAATGTAGCTAGATATTTTGCAAGAAGTTTCTTTAAGCCTTTCCTGTTCTTCCTAAATACTATTACATGCCTGAAGAAAGGAAGTGAACTTTGGGGCAGTCCCAATCAGTCAGATACCTATCTTTAATAGACACATAATATTTTTCGCTTTAAAAACTACATGAGTCACAAATCGTCACTGTCATGTGAGTCCAGGCACATCACAGCTGGAAGAAAATAAGGTGCCCCAAATAACCTTTGCCACTGATACCCAAATTATAACACTGCTTGAAATGAAAGGCATCAAGATTTCACCTTCTGGAGCATAGATTTCATGGATTCAAATTCCAACACTGTGGTGGTGACTGGTAAGATTTTTAGTTCATTCTTTCAGCTAGAGATGGTATGCATGCATGCTTGATCCTTGTCATAAACAGTTTCCTGGAGGGAAAACCAGTAGCAAATGGTCATACTAACATTTCCAAATGGAAAAAAACTTGCTGTGCCTTCCTAAGAAAAATTAGACGCATGTCAG
Organism: Acanthisitta chloris; assembly: GCF_000695815.1. Classification (NCBI taxonomy): domain Eukaryota; kingdom Metazoa; phylum Chordata; class Aves; order Passeriformes; family Acanthisittidae; genus Acanthisitta; species Acanthisitta chloris. The sequence goes on along the minus strand of NW_008655962.1, from coordinate 6,532 downwards.
AGGAAGCAGACTGCAGTCTGCCCTCTTTACTGCCATCCAGTTTGGTTTGTTGTTCATTCTCTCCATGTTTTAATCTTTGTTGACATTCTCTCTGATCCAAACCACATAGCTCAAGGCAGTGCAGCCTAGTATTAGATAAAGCTCACCCAAAAGAAGCTCTGAAGCAAGAAAACCAGGTTGCATCACAATGTCACACAGTCAGTGTCCAGAATTAGAGCAACACATGGCAAGTTTCAGGGGCTCAGTTTCACGGCAAGGTAAGGGAGTTTTAAACAGGAGGTGCTGCCTCATCAGTGCTAAACTAGACCATTGAATTTAAATATACCAAAGGAACATGCCTGAACATGCAGTACAAGGGACCAAATTTGGAGTTTCTCTTGCTGGCTCTATCTACTGTGGCATCACAGTGGCAGAACCACCAGCTAGAGACTCCTGAGCTTTAAAAGGTTAAAGCTCTTAAGGAATGCTGCTGCTCGCTGTTCCTCTTGTTGCCACTGGCTCATCTAAAGGCAGTCATTACACATATCTTGACATGTGAGTTGCTGGATAATTTTCCACTGCAGGTCATCTGAGGACATAGGAATGAGGTTGAAGCTACATCAAAGAGATTTGCATCTTGCTGTTTTCAATTAAACACTTTTTTTTCTTAATAGCTGCAAGATGGGCAGAACTAGTCTGGCTTGCTCCAGACATAACTGCAGATGAGCTGGATGGGAGTGCAGGAGAGGGCAGGAGGGATTTGCTAACCTCTTAAAAGGCTGACAGTCTGGTTCTCTGCTACGATATTTATGGCACATACCCTTGCTGGGAACACTTCTTAGCACCCTGTTAGTTTTTTCCTCCCCTTAGATCACCATTTATGTGCAGAAACCTACTTGTTCAGTAAGTTTTAGACTAGCATGCCCCATTGAAGACACAGGTGCATCTTTAAGCTACTACAGGGATTATCACAGCATGTCTCTCTCACATTTTCACCTGCCCAGAATATAAACCTGCTGGCAGGGAGCCCAATTTAATATACCATGCCCAATAACGTTCAGTCACCTCTCCACGTTGCCGCAGGTATTTCAGTAGAACTCTCTTGCATTCAGTCATTTGTCAGAGAACAGTTTTATCCCAAGCAGTAGTTTCTTACAGCCACCACTGACACCTCTCTATTTCATGATGAGCTAACTAATAACTTCATTGTAATGCTGCAGTTCTGCACACACAGGTACAAAACATGTGCAACAGCTACAGCTCCGAAATGGAGCAGGTGTCACCCTAACTTTGCTCAGAAAGTGGAGTGGGACTAGTGAGGTTTTATATTCCCTGTTAATGTGACACGAGCACCTCTTCCCTTTAGAACAACCTCAAACCTGGAGAAAACATTGTCAAAAATATTAGCACCATCAAGCTTTTCAGAATGTTAAAGGGAAAAGATGGAGCAGTTGTGAAATAAGCATTAACAAATTAAGGAATACCTAAAGCCTAGCACTAATTAGGCTGTCACTAGTCTGATTTGGGCTTAATGGTCTCCACAGACAAGTAGCTTTCACTGTGCAGAATAACAATCTCATGCTGTCAAGTATTTATTTGTCCATTTAAGGATTTTTAAATCTTTAGGAGAGTCATAGCATTAAAACCATTCCACAAACTCTGTTTCCTGCCACACAGTATCTAAGACACAGTGGATTGAGGACACTAATTGAGATTAATAAGGATGTGGGAGTTTTCCATCACGCTTTTTAATGACAAAATGCCCATCTGCTCAAACTCTTTTCAAACATTTTGAAGGTCTTTTTCCTTTTTATTAAAATAAAATGTCAAAAATCTTTCACAAAAAAAGATCATAAAATTGCATCTAATACTTTGGATTCAAAGTGTCCTTTTCCCTGAGGACACTAATTGAGATTAATAAGGATGTGGGAGTTTTCCATCACGCTTTTTAATGACAAAATGCCCATCTGCTCAAACTCTTTTCAAACATTTTGAAGGTCTTTTTCCTTTTTATTAAAATAAAATGTCAAAAATCTTTCACAAAAAAAGATCATAAAATTGCATCTAATACTTTGGATTCAAAGTGTCCTTTTCCCTTTTATCCTTTCCTGTAGGGAA
>NW_008655962.1:2785-4424 GCF_000695815.1 Acanthisitta chloris | reverse complement strand
GAAAAAGTGAAGGAAGAGTTTTTGCCCAGCACCATAAAAAGCACATTTTCCCTGACAGAAAAGTTTTCATTACTCAGGATTTTTAAAAAAATAGAAAGGAAATAAAATTTTATTCTTTCAAACGTCTTAATTGAATATGCACATCTTAATCTTTATGAGCTTTAATAGTAAGAATGATACATTGGCTGTGACCCGAGAGTATTTAACATCAGATATTTTAGTAGTGGTATTTCCATGGGTGATGATCCTTGCCCAAAATCATCATTTCCATGATCTGTCGTATTGGATCCAGCACATTTACCAGCTCCAGTCAAGGCTCTCTCATAAGAAAACCTTGACATGGATGAAGATTGCAGGACTAGTTCTTATATCAGTGCATTAAAAAAAAAAAAAAAAAAAAAGTGTTATAAAGCCTAAATCCTATCTAAAAAAATCAACATCCATAGCAAAAAATAGGAAGATGAAGAACAAGTATGTGTGTGCAGACATGTCAGCACCTCATTATTGGCAAAGGCAGAACAAGCACAGGTTAAAAGCACTTTTCTTTCTTTCCAGGGTTTGGTCCCTTCAGACAATACCTGGTTAATTCCAGCTGGGAAGCAGTGAAGGTAAGCACAATCAAAAAGGTGGGAGTCATTTTATTTTGTAGAGAACCCAATGCAAACTGATTTTAGGCTTTCCATTCCCTTCAAAAAGTTGTTTCTCATGACTCACTAAACAGTTGTGCCTCGTGGAGCAAAATCCCATTGTGGAAGAAAGAGGATAATGAAGAAATGAAACATTATTTTCTTTGCATGATTTTTTTAAATGCTATTTAAGCACCTTTCAAATATTATTCTTGAATTTTGGTATTTCTTACCCAGGGTGCCTTCTCTGCAGCTAATGCATATCCCACAGGTTCTCTCTGTCTTCAGTAAAAAGATCATCTCATACTACAGTTCATTCTATCATGTCTGTGTGAGGTGATTTCCTTCTCACACAAGTGCAGCCTGTGGAGTTCTTGCTGCCTACCTCAGGAACACAGAACCTAAACTCTGCCAATTCTAAGTATATTTTCACATTTCAGCTTTGGCTTCCACTTTCAAATGGCAGTGAAGTCTACAGCTAAATTGAAAACAAGGTGATTCAGATTTTTCTTCCCTTCCTCACACCTTAACTAGCAGTAAAATTCCTGCTTATTTCCTAAATCTGAACAAATTTAGCTGGGTGATACAGAGACATGGTTTGGATACCTGGATTTCAGTATAAATTCATTATTCTCCTTAGCACAGACTTTCCTTGAGTTCAGTTACTCTCATAAAGTACTTATGAACAGAGTTATTTCGAGAGGTTCTTTCACACAAGTTTTTAGCAGTCCCAAAGTAGAAAGAAGATTACACAATGAAATCTGAAACTAGTTGGGGAACAGTCAAAATAGTAAAATTGGATTGGAGCATTGGTCCAATATCTGAGAGAAAGGACAGGTAATAGTGGTGAAAATGGCAAGCAGGACATGTAAAACCAACCAAGGGGACTATGTTGTTTTATGAAGACTGAAACAAGCTCATAAATTTTTTCATTCTTTTGGACACTGAAGTGAAAAAGGCTGTAATAGGAAAGCATTACTAGTGATGGAAAGGTGGTGGCTCTACAAGAGTAG
>NW_008655962.1:0-2759 GCF_000695815.1 Acanthisitta chloris | reverse complement strand
TCCGAAAATGAAGTGCACTCAAGCCAAGATGATTGGAAAACAAGGAGCTACTGCATTTTTCCAAAGACCAAAGCTATAGCAACTCCACCAACACATACATATTTTCTCTTCTAGCTTTGATGGGTGAAGAATGCTGAGTGCAGCTTAGTGTTTGGTAGAATAAATCTATTGCCCCCTCCAAGTCATGAGGGATGTTATCTCTGTAGGCTAACAAGAAACACAAACACTCCTGTGATACCTTTCCACACTCCAGTCACCATAGAAGACCCATAAATTGTCTTAACTCCAACCTCACATGTGCCCTGAAACCACAAATATTAGTCAGTTGACAGTGTTCTTGCTCATGATTTTCTGATTCCTATTGGTTCTAATTTTGGGTGCAAGATCATCCTCTTCTGGCTGAAAATAAAGCATGTTCTTTATCTGCAAGCAAAACAGCCTCAAGCGAGAAGGCACCAATGAGATGAGTTTTCTGTACCAATGCCATGAACTGGCTACGCCAGGGAGTTATATAACCAGGGCTACAGCATTCCATAACCAAACAGATGTCAGTCCTTGTGCATGGAGGAGAACAAATCCTCTTCCCTCTGATGTGACACCCTCTGTGTGGAATTAATTTGTATTCAGACTGGGGACACTGCTTCAGTTTCCTTTTCCCTGGCCAAGGTGGTTAATTCAGGCAATTCAGAGAAATTTGTTGCAAATCTGGAAGTGCTTTGAATCTGGATAGGCTTCTCCATGCTAAATAGCAATCTTAGGGTATTGTTCCACTGCTCTTCTTCATAGGAGTAGCCCTATGGTCTTCAGCAAGCTTATGCACGTATATTAAAGATAGCAAAATTTAGTATTTACATGTGGAAGTAATCCTGACTTGGCTTAGGGTGCCTGCATGGATCACTGGAGTGACATAAATTCCTCCTGCTGAGTGTCTTTGCTGTGAACCAAGCAAGAGTGCCTTCAAGTCATCCTCAGGAACGTGCTGAGCAGCCAGACCAGAGCTCCTAAACGTGACTGCTCAGGCTTAGGGCCTTTGTAGCATTATCCAGAACTATCCTAATTATTACCCAAAATGAAGTGGGTGCTTAGCAAAAGCCTGGATACCATACAAAAGCCTGGATACCTTACAAAAGCCTGGATACCACAGCACTCTCAGTGGTGGTGTCATGCTTCTCCATGTAATCTTAAAACTTCGCATCCCAGAAGGGTCCTCATACCAAAAGCATCCGAAATCCTGTAAAAATACATTTATCAGGGATTCCAGTGTCCTAATTCCAAAGGATAACCTCACTCTCCATGTTTTGCAATGGATTCCTTGCCAAAGAGCTATGGTTTCCCTTCTGTGAGCAAGACTTGCTCTTACGCACAACTGATTCCTTAAACTCCATTACCTGCTCCTCCATAAGATGCTGCTGATGGGATCAGCTGTTTCCTTGAACTTCTTTTCTTGCTGTAGGGAGGATCAGAGATTGATCCAGTGAGCACACAGCACATTCCAACAGTAGCATCCCTTCTATGCCCTCATTGGGCACTCGGAAAAATACTGTTTCTCTTACAAATTAACTGTTCACAACTACTACATTTTCTGTGGATAAACCAATTTCCATTTTCTGAAGCCCCAGCAATCAGATGATAAGTGTTCATAAAACTCTCCAGATCTCTGTTCCTGCTGGTTTAGAAAGAGTATTTGTCCTGCATTGCCTTTTTTATAGTATGAAGTTACACGTTTCCAAGAATGTGAGGAGTACCCTCTTGTCTTTGCATGGACCTGAGTTCTCATCACAGCACAAGACTCACACAAGGCATTCATCAGCATTGCATTCATCATACACAGAGTTCTTTTCCGTGGTAAAGACCCCTGAAGTGTTCAGGGAAAAGGAGAACCAAATGGATCTGAAAGTACAGGCGAACCTGTCAATTCAGGGTCATGAAGAAAAGCTTCAGAGCTCTTACAGACACCATCACATGGCCCACCATGGTTGTCCAGCACTAGAAAGACAGTTTCTCTTTTAGAAACCTGTCTCACTCAGTTTTTCATGGTTCTCCTAACTCCATTCACCTGAAATACCCTCCTAAAATATGCACGAAAGCTCCATCAGCAGCACTGTTAACTCTGGAAGTGCAGGACATTCTCACTGAAGGAAAACACCACCAGGAATTTACTCTGCATTTGCTGACAGATCACACTAAGTTACCACAATGTGTTAGTTCTGCAGCACCACATGGGACCCTCAGAATCCCAAATCCCCTAAATTATTTATTCCATATTACAGATTGATGGTCCCACCTAATAACCCTTGATCCAACCCTGTTTCTGTGTCTCTTCCAGAAACTCCTGTCTGCAACTTGGCAGGGAAATAACCTGTCAGGGCAGTGCACCATCAAGGTCAAAGTCCCCAGTTAATAGGGCACAAATGTAAGTTGAGTGACAACATTCATAGTAATTAAACTGTTAGTGCAAAGAACAGGTCACATTTCCAATTGCTTCTGGGAAGTATGTTTGCTATCAGGAGATGAGGATCAGATCTCCCAGTGCAGTTTTTCATCCTGCCACTGGCCATGTGGTCTTTGGAAATTTGTCATTTAATCTCTCTGTCTCTCTCCCTCTCTGCTTTAGTTTCATCATCTGTGAAACTAAGAAGACATTGCTATTTAGTGCTTTCATGTCTGTTCTGGAACTTTCTTACATCCTTAAAGCTTTAGAAAGGTATCTGCAGGATTAGGGAAAAAAAAACCCAACAACAACAAAAAACCCCAAACCA
>NW_008655961.1:37689-58239 GCF_000695815.1 Acanthisitta chloris | reverse complement strand
TTTATCCAGCTGTGTGCTGGACATTTTATTCATTCCAGAATATAGTTCATATTAATCCTAACAGTGATCCTTAGAAAGAGAATGAATGAAACAGTCATGTAAAAGCCTCTGTGGCTCACATTTGCAATGGAAAAAATGCTGTATATTGGCACTGAATATAAATTGAAGACAGAGCATGTAGGTGGTTACTGGAGCAGAATGAGAGCAGCTGCAGTACAGGGTGGATGGACTGCCAATCTGGTCTGCTGTATGTTAGAGGGATGTATTTGAAAAGCCAGAGGGATACTTGTAAGACTTAAGTGGCAGTGTGTATATACCTTAGATTAGCTCATTGGATCAACTATTGACATGTGCATATAGCTGGAAGGTGGTGATACATTTGTATCTGTTGATTGAACCCTAAAATCAGTTAGTGTTCAGGAATCCTTTTAATATTGCTGCAACCTGTAACGAAGAAGACACTTGCCCTCATACAGCTACACACATGCTCATAATTATGCTGGTAGTGTTCTTTCCAGCTGCTGTTGTATACTTTGACAATGAATATTATTTCTTTTTTCTCTTCATAGAAGAAGAAAGCTTTTTTATTTTCGTGAAAATTCATCCACCTAGTGAAAGAAGAATAGCTTATGCTCTACCAAGTTAAAGTATGTCAAAGTACCTGTATCTTGGTACCACTGAGTTTATTTAGATATGTCATGAATCCTGTCTCATGTTGTGGTATATTTCAGTCATAAATTCAAAGCTGAATTTGTACTTCTTACAGAAAAATCCTCCACAATTCTTATGCCTCCACAAGTGTCACTTCTGCTAGGGTAGAGTCATGTGCTATCTTGCACACTCCTCTCTTGGTGGAAGCAATCACCTTCAGCAGAATGAAGTTCCCTTTATTGAGGAGGTTATTGTTTGATGCTTAAGAAAGGAAAGGTTTGAAACTTGCTTCACTGTGGAGTGAAGTGACCTAAGAATTCACACTTCCTGAGGACAGTAACCACTGGACTCTTACATGAAAGATGCTTTTTTTCTTGGACTTTTTCTAAAAGATCTTCTAAAAACAAGTCCTGTGTATTTTTTGATTGTTGGTTTGTTGTTGTTTTTTTTAATTTGTTTGGGTTTCTTTGTTAACCACCCTTGAAAAAAAACTAAAAATGTTTGTATGTCTTCATATCTTGTTTGAATATTTTAAAATAGTATCAGACGTCTGAAAAGATGCACTTTACCTGAAACATAATGCAAAATATTGTCTGAGGTTGTTTGGTCTGGGTTACACGAGAGGTCAAAGCAGTCAATGATGTCACCAGACTTCAGACGTAGGAATAGAATCATACAGAGTGGAAGTATATAATAAAAAGGTTATAATATCTTCCTTGCTATTTTCCCATGAACCATAACGTTTATTTGAGAACTGAGATGTAGTGTGAGCCTGGCACACTTGGGCAGATCAAGATTTTAAGCTGCAAATATGTTCTCTTTTTTAAAACAAAACAAAACAAAACAAATCTCTTTATCTGAAGGATGAATGAGCCCCTTCAATACACTGTAAATGTTACCCTGGCTGTTATCCAAGGGTTGTGATGTGGAAGGAATAAGTTGCTTAATTTCTGCATTTGAAGCCTTTGTTAAAAAACGTTTTAATCTTTTCTTGACTCCATTATAGTTTAAAGCCTGGTTTAACATTCCAGCCAGGCCACAACAAAGAGCATCATTGTTTGACATGCTTTTCCTACAGAGCCCGTCAGATGTGCTGCATTACCTAAACAATGTTGGCAGCAAGTACACAAGTAGCAAGTGTGAATCAAATCAAAGATGTCCTCAAATCCAGACTCCAAGCCTGAATGTTCCCAGACTCCAAGGGTACAGCAGGAGTGCCTGGTTATTAGTAAGACTAATCAATGATAATCTAATCATTTAGGATTCAAATCAAAAACCTGATGTTTTCCTACTGATGGGAATTAACCCTCACTTTGTGTTTCCATCCCACACTGGAACCACCAAATTAGGAACTACTCAACTTTGTTCTTTACCTCAAAGACCCAAAAAGGGGGTTGTTCACAGAAGAATATTGTATGGTCCTTGCTGACAAACATGAGTAAGTCCCAGTGCATAGAACAAGCAGCGAAGCAATGGTCTTGGCTACTGATCCTCTTGTACTGCCTTCAACATCACCTTCCAACCTATTCCATCCTGCTTGGCACCACTGTAGTGGCAGTAACCACATTGCTAAAATCTGCCTAGTCAGCTCTTATGGTGAGTTTTTCCTCACTTATTTCCATCTAAATGAATTAAGTCAGCAAAAATCTCCTATTTTAACTTTGAAACTGGTCTGACTCACTATGAGTAAAGTGCGTTTGGGACTGATTGTATGAACAGTTCAGCCTGAAGGTCTGAGGAAAGCAACACAGAGAAGCCAACTACATTAGGTCTTTGATGCTATGAATATAGGCACCTTCTGAGTAAGGCAAAGTACCTGTGAAAGAATATCATTAACTCATGTTATTGCTGTATCATTCCTACCTCTAATGTATGATCCTTTGAAAGAGATTTTATTTTTCAAATATATGATTTTGAAAGCATACATTGGTATAAGATACAGGACGCCTAAAACTAGTTTTAAAGAGCATTTGTTTCAGGGAAAGTTTCATTAAAAAGCAAAATCAAGTGGTGAAAACAAGATGAAATATATTCAGCGCAATCAACTAATACTAGCAAATATGAATTGTCGTTCCATATGTTTGTCATGCAATAACAATTAGTCTGAGGTTCTGTGAGAGTATTAGAACTTTTACTGTGGGAGATGCCACCATATAACACAGAGATTAAAGGGCCAGGATGTGGTAGATGCTAACTGAAGATTCCGGTCTTTGCAATATGGCAAAATTAAGTCCAGCTGTGTGGCCTTAGAAGGGATAGAACCTGCACTTGATTTCAGCACACCACAGCAGGCCAAATCATGCCTCAACAGCCTCTGTGAAAGAAGGGGATCTTCCCTTTACCACCTCATTACTCCATGTTGTCAAATACTTTACTTTCTACACTCATAAATGGAAACCCTAATTAATTGACTGCTATACAGCATTTTGCTACTGTGACTAAATTTAGGCAGAAGTATAATAAGGTCTCATCTTGTACTGCCTCTCCTATTATTCTTCAAAAGGCAACTCTCACTTTTACATTTTTATTTTCTTTTAAACAAAGGAGTACATTTTCTATTTTGACTTTAAATACACTGCAATACATTTAGTAATATCCTATTACATGATAGGTAGTCACCAGAAATCAGAAACATGCCAAATTCAGTTCTTCAATGTCAGGTCTGCCGTCTTGTAAAGAGTTAAAAATAAATTATAGAATAATTATTAAACAGTTTCATTAATTATTATATCTATACATCTGGTTTTGTCATGTACTTTTAAAACAACACATAAAATTTATATGACTTCATTTAAGTTTGAACAAATGAGTAGAAAAGTATATTCTTACCATTGTATGAAATTTGATTTTGTGCTTAACAACAAAGAAAAAAATTAATTAAAAGGAATATAGATATAAAGGACTTTTTTTGTCTTTTTTGAAGTGTTGAAGGACTAAACCACAAAAGTTTGACTGTTTCTTGGAATAAAAAAGCTGGTCCAGGTATCTGGCAGGTAAAGGAAATATTATTAGCAGTAAGAACAAATGTGTTCATTTAACATGGATTTTCTAACTCTTACTTCTGTTCTTAAATTTTAATTATATTTTGTTGTAACAATTAAATGTAGCAATTCAGAAATAAAAAGATCTTAATGAATCTCCAATAGGATATAATAAAAAAGGATGACAGTGTGCCAACAACTCTGTATGTATCGTTTCATATACTTGGTAAGCAAGGTAGCAAGGTTTGTCTTTGTAAAAATTATTGGTTTTAAATTAAAACAATATTATGGAAAACTAGATTCATATATGGCAGAACCTCCTTATTTATTTTAATATTGTAATTACTAGTTTCAGTCTTCTAAAAGATTTTAATTCTTGTTTCCAGGAACTCTGCATTTCAAATGACTTCTAAATGTAGAATTTTATAGGAAGGAAATATTTCCCTAGAAGAGAGAAGTCAAAATGAATGAAGCAGGGCAAGAGGAAACTCAAATGAAAAACAAATTACCTGAAGAATAGCAAAGGGATTTATGAAAATATTTGTTAATGTTGTCAACTTGATTTGTTTTCTTCTGCCTGAGGGAAAACTATGGTTGACCATTGAATACAGAAGAAAAAAAGTTTTTTACATCCAAATTCTTATCCTAACTTCATGCCAATTCACAAAAATTTCAGCTTTGTTTTCCTCTATCTTTGAAACTTTAAACATGTTACATTTCAAAATGTTCATAAAATTAGAAATGTGATTTCTCCAGTCTTCAAATGTGCTTTCCCTCTCTGTTTCTTTGCTAGAATTTTCCCAAACTCAGCAGCATACAAAAACCTGAAAACTAACCAGAATCTTTAGAGCCAATGGCTAAGCAAATGAGCTCTGCATAGTGCATATGGAAGAACAATACATGTTCTTTTATCCCAGAACTTGGGTTACTCTTCTAGGTCTAGAAACAACTTTTCCTATCCTGAGATGTGTGTCATTCTAGTAAGAGTACACACAGTACTCAGGGACCTGCAAATGCCAGTTTTGTATCTGTGGTATTTCATTCTCAGAGTAATGAAAGTTTCATTTCAGTCTTCCTTTCCTCTTCAGAAAAGGACTAAGTAGATGAATAATGTAACATGATCAATGCTCTAGGCACACACTGCCAACTGTGCCATCTGCAGACAGCAGTCATGAACAGAACCTTGTCAGTCCTCTTCCACCCCTACTGCTTTTGGGAGAAAGACAGCCAAATCTTGAACTACACAAATTCCTCTTCCTCCACATCAGTACACCTTTACTGGGCATGCATGTACTTAATACTCAATTTCTCTCTCTGTCAACCTGGGAAGGAGAACAGTGTGCAAAGCCTCCTTCCTTTCTGGGCAATAGTCAACAGGGTGGCTGATGACTAAGTACCTGGAGTATTCATGTCCAGCTGCCATTAGAAGAACCCAGCATCTCCTGCTAATCACCTAGGGCTGCTATGTGTGATTGGCAATCAATATCACAGCTTCAAATTATATTAGTTAATTGTGACCAAAAGTTATTACATTTTTACATTACTATAAAATACAGATAATACATGCACCCTCTTAGATGGCATCTCTAACAACTGCCATTGAGCCGTAATCCTTTATTGAAAAGTCTGGTTGGAATTTAATGAAACCTATGTAAAATTTTAAACAGTAATTATTTTAATCTTTCTTCCATGACAGATTAATGAGGAAAATTTAACATCCCTTCTCACTGATCTCTTTTAATTTATTCCTGCAATATTTACTCTCATTCTGTTTTAAGACTGGCCAGAAATGATATTGGATTAACTCAGCAGATATGGAAGAAATCAGGTAACTGCCTCTATTCTTTTGATGTTGTGTTAAATTGCCTAATCACTAGCAGTGACTAGATGATGCTTTATTTTTAAAGTGCTGGCAAACTGGCAACATCCATATGTCCTACACAATTGAGTCATTTTTTTGAGTCACAATCCACTTACACAGCATAATCTTATTGGCAGAAGCTGTCACAGGCCTCTACAGCCTCATAAAAATTTTCAGACCAGGGCCCCAGTCTCTGTCAGGCAAAAATCTTTACTCTTTACATGAAATGCATTTTTCCCTGCACTTTGAAGGAGGCTAAAATTTTCCAGAATATGTCATTAGAAGCCATAAGCAGGGGTGCAATTTTAGAAGTGAAAAATGCCACAAGAAATGTCACAAAAGAAACTGTTAGGTACTAATGGCTTGAAAAAAAATTATCTTAGTCATAAGAGAGTTAAATAACTCACTATAATGCTAATCTTCTGTGATTTTAGTGGGAATTAACATATTTCAGTCTTTCCATGAGAGCCTTAGCACAGTAGAGAGAAGATATTCAGAGCCTTCCTCTGCAGGAAAACATCACATAAAGGATGTGCAAAAGACACACTTGTATTTGGAGGTGTTTCATGAGGGCAACTTGTGCCATAAGTGAAGAAGTCACCTATCTGATGTGGGAGCTCATCAGAGCCCACCTGGTCTTCCGGGAACTTCTTGCACATGGGGTAGTTCTAGTCTGACATGGAACAGACAGGCAACACAGATTAATCTCACATATCTCTGACAGCATTGCATTCTCTACATATGTATGTGCATCTGTTAGTGGCCATGCTTGTCAGGCTTTCTGTCTATCTGACTTTATCCATAAATTTTGAACCTGTTGGCTAACCTCAGTCTTAGGAAAAGCACTTCTTAGCATGCTCCATTTAGGAAAAGGCTTCAGATGAGCTCACACCATGGGAGATAGATGGCCTAAAAGCCTGAAATGCAAGAAAAACTTTTAAATGGGGCTTGCACTTTACTAGACACCAGAGAATCCAACTGTGAGGCACAAATCCATTGGAAATCAGGCATCATTTGTTCTGCTCACTGCACAGGGAGCTCCTTGTTTGTACTAAAAGCAAGGATGACTTTCAGTGCAGTTTCACTTTCAGCCAATATTATTTATTTATGCCACACTGCAAATGTGAGTGGCGTTTTGCCTTTCCTCCAATGTTTCTGTCTTGAGGAACTTGGCCTACAGGCCAAAATGTTGTCCTCAAATTCACTTGCTCCAGGAATGATTCACTGTGAACTTGATACAGGAAGCAAGCCTTTCCACTGAAGTTAAACAGAATATATATACCTCTCCCTGCTATAGTGTGATGAGAATTTGTGATGGGGATGGATGAGAGAAAATCTCCTCTGAGCTTTGCCCAGTGGGGTCTGAAACAGTTAAGTCAGAAAGGTGACTATTTTTAACTTGTAAGCAACTTGTCTTAAGAGATACTTGGACTTCTTGTTGCATGAAGCTCATTTTAAATACATATTAGCAGACTGTTAGCAATATAGCACTTGTTTTACAGAAGGAAAGCAGCCTCCCAGAAGAGACAAACCTACCCACTCCTGCATTTATGGACTCAACATATCAAAGGAAGTGTGACACAGCCCCAGATATTGACCTTGAATGCTACCTTTCTATGCAGGGGTCAATCCTGACAGATGCTCAGTGGCCCTGATACACACTGGAAGTTGAAGACATTTGCCATCTTGTCTGATGCTCAGCATCTTCATCAGCACAGACTTTCTTCACAGTTCTTGTCAAAGATAAACAGAATAATTGACTAGGCAGTATGTATTTTGTTAAGTAATAGAAAGGCTTGGTCATTTTGCAGAAGAGTTGAAACTAGAACAACTGATGAAACAGCACTTCTGTGTTGTAATAAAAATGAGAGGTATTGTAAATAGAACAGCATGTTAATGAGTGCTTTTATGGTATTCATCTCAATTGCTCCATCTTTAAAGATGTGTTTCCACTGCTATATTGATACAGGAAGCAAATTTTCCAGGTCTCTCACACCTTCATCTTCACGCTGTTCCTCGTTTAAAATCATTTGATGCCTCTTTTGTATGGAAGGGAGGCTATACAATAATACTAAGTATTCCAGCCATAACATTTAAGCACTGGGAGCCCTTGCATGGAGTTGAATATTTAAATGTGCTCTAAATACACTGCTGGTAGGCTCCAATTAAGGCATGTGAGAAGCATAGTGTAGGTAGATCAGAATATTCCTAATGCATCTCAAGCTTACCAAGATGAGCTTCTCTCAGTGTTTACTCATTAACTTAGCTAGTCTAAAAAGCAAACTCCACCATGTACTTAGACTTACCACATTTAATAGTACACCCAAGCTAGAGGAAAAAATCTGTGCTCTGACCACATACCAGGTAAAAAGAGATATATAATACCAGTGAAGATACAGTTTCCATATGTTTAAACAAACTGAGAAGAACACGAGGTGGGAGTTTAGGGATTACCTTGGTTTGTCAGAATTTAATTAAATCACACCTTCAGTCTTCACTACATGTTAATGACTAGAATCTTCATCAGCATAAGATAAAAATACAGATTTTATGCCTAGTGGAGACAAGGACTCAGAACACTATAGCAAGTTTGGTTAAGTAGCACAGCTGTATCCTGCTATACATAAGATAAAATTTTTGAGCGTGTTGCCAGCTTAGTGTATGAAACCAACTTTCACTTCTCATTCAGGAGTTCAAGAAATTTTTAAAAAATTAGGTACCCTATACTTATGGACTGATTAATACTGATCTTTCAGTTTTAAAAAACTCAGTTTCACTAAGGAAAGGTTATGTGATCTGTGATATGAAGATGGAATGTATGTATACCAATATATATCTTTATGGCCATAGTTGACTAAGGAAAAGGCAAAGAGAGAAGAAAAAAACAGTACCCTTCAGTACAGGAATTTCCTGTTCTGAGGCAAGTGCCACAGAAAGCTTTGCATTCCACTAGTTCTTCTCAGCTGTCCTTTTCCAGAAACAGAAAAGGCAAGCCTGGTATTACTGCTTTTGTACTTTTGGGTAACATTGTAATGAAGCAGTTTTCAACTAAAGTCCATCTTCTAGCTTCCTTTGACCAATAGACATCATCTGACTGTCTAGACTCCTTCTAAGACAAGGTAGATACTTTACCATAAAGAACTTCTTTCCAACTGTATGGGCTCTCTGAAGTTCCTCAGCTCCCTTCAGTGTCTGCAGAGAAAGTCTGAGCAACAAACTTTGAGTAAACCTTTAAAAGATCAAAATTAAGTCAAATGAATTACAGCTCCAGAACCTGAGGAGCAGAGGTGAAGAAGGTCCACTGGCATAAATAGCTTATAGAGGTGTTCTCTGGGAAGTGCAAGGAGTGTTTTCAAGTAAGATGAGATGTAGTTTCTTCTTTTCGCCCATTGAAACTGTAAATAATATAATGTTTTGGACATATCTTGAAGAATTAATTTTTAGTATTTTTTAAATACTTCTTTTTATATTAATCTAAGAATATTGCCTCAGTAATATCAGATTATCCTTGTCTGATTTTGACCTTTAAAGTGTTTTACTAAGCTTTATATATATATGTTTAAACACAATTAATTCTGTTTAAAAAAAAAGTCTTTTTTTAAAATGCAAAACTGAACCATTCTTGGTCATTCCTGACCACCTCAAAACACTTATTTCCTTTTTTATCTTTTCCTTTTGTTTTTTTGTTTGTTTGTTTTTTGTTTTGAAACAGAATGTTGTAAAGAATCAACATATGCAAACATTTTGCTTCGAACCAAATAGTCATTTTCTATTGGGGATGGTTTTCATTATGACTTGAAAGACATACAAGTCAATTTGACACTAGGAGTAGAGAGAAAAAGTGCAGGTTTTCCTGTGGCACTTGCTTGGCTGTTACTACAAAACAATGCAAAAATCAAAACTGAAAGATGTCCTACTTCTAACAAGAGCAGGTATTCAGGGTTACTCATCCCTGTTCTTACAGGAAACTGTCAGGTGTTGCCACTTCAAGAAAAAAAAAGGTGCAGGAAAGCAGGAGAAAAAAACCTTTTCAAATCAAACTGGAAATGAGTGCCACATGGAAGACCCTCAGAAACACAAAGCTGGTGGCATCTGAGAGTCCTGGAAGGCTCAATGAGTTACAAACAGATGATGCTTCAGTGCAAGCACTGCCTTAGATTCTAGTTCAGAAATCCAGCAAAGAAATGAGAGACTGGGGCCAGAGGGCTGGAAGGATCCAACCAAAGTCAAACAGTAACTTGTGCAAGCACAGATCAGCACTGAAAATTAAGAAAGCTAAAGGTTTACATAATTAAAGGTGTGGCTGCTCCAGAAAAGTGCATGAGCCCAGGGGGATTAAGACTGGCCTAGACCAAAAAGGGCTACTTGGTGATAAATAACTCTTAGAAATGGTAATTATGTTATGCCCTAATGTTTTTTACTGCCTAATATTGCTCACTGTGACTCCTTTAATTAATCTACCTGACATTCTCACTAACTCTTTCCTTTTATCCTTTGCTGAGATGAAAGGTCCTTTTTATCTTATTGCTTTTATGTTCATTCTTGGATGAGTCCAGTACAAAGTTAGATGCCCTTGTGGATTTTGAGCATCCATGGCACTCACTTTTGGGGTTCCCAGCAAGCTTACTGCCCCTTCTAAAACTGTTGAAAGTTCTAGACATTCTGACATTCCTGATTACTTCGGAAGCAGTTTACTCAAGACAGAAGAGAAGTTCCTAAAGTATAACATTCCCCAGTTCACAATATCCTTCAGAGCAGCTGCTTATTCTTAGGCTCATGGAAGTGCTCCATCCTTTTTTTAAATAAAGATTTCTCACTAGGCTCTAAGTTACTTTGAGAAGCTATCTCTCTAAACTGCCCAGTAATTTTACTTTTCTAGTTTGCCCAAGAAATTCACAAATGCACCACATTATTTTTTCCCAGGACTGTTTTTTCTCTCTCAGGATATCTTGAACTGCTTTTAACCACTCTCACTGGTCATGCTCTCTACTGAAAATGCTCCAGTTCTCTGAAGCAGATACTCCTGGTGACTTAGGCAAGAAATAAATATTATTATTTCTCCTTGTTGGAAATTGCCTATGATCAGCTCTATGATGTAAAGGATCATCTCATGGCTCTTTTTATTTGTGGTGGCTAGTTCACCAGCAACATTTTATCCTGTAACACATACTCCAGGACAGTTTAAACAAACAACTTGTTTACAAACAGTTTAATGATGAGTAGCTATGACACACACATCAGCTTCCTTTCTCCCTGCATATGCAAAGGAGATCACTTCCTATTTTCTTTATACAGATGGCACCAGCAGAATCCTCTGTGGAAGCCTTTCAATGCATGACCTTGAAGTAACAGAAACCCACGTCCCACTGATTTGCATCGGCATGACTCCTCAGCAAGGGTGGGACTATGGTCAGGTGCACATCTCAGCAGAGAGGTTCTCATCTTACTTCAGCTTCTTCCCCACACGTTAAGTGCAAACTCTCCATATGCCACAACATGAGTTCCCAGAACTGTGTACAAGGGAACATTTTCCTGCAGCACCACTCCAAGCTCCCTTCCAAGCTCTCAATAGCTGACCTGAGCATCCAGTCTTGTGTCTCCGCTGGAAGATGGCTGCAGAAAGAGGGATCATTCAGAAAATAACCTTCTTTTCCTCACATCATTTAATTGTCATTTCCCTCCTCTTCACCTGTAATGGTATTTTATGTCTATGTGGTATTTAACCATTTTAAACCATATCTAATAACAATTTCAGAGTGGTTTCTTCATAAAATGTAATGGTGAGCCAGACTATTGCTCATTCTTTTACCTGGCTTGCCTACCAAAGGAGTCTTGTGCTTTGGTTTCCAAGATTTTGGCTGGGATACCTTTTTGTCTGAGTTAATATAGCACTGGGTGCAAAGGGAGATCTTGCCCAGGGGTAGAATGGTTAGACATATATTCTCTGGAAGTACTACTAAGAGTAATAATAATAATAATCATCATAGCAAAATTTCTCCAAGGATACCACATATGGGGAATGATATTGTGGTCAAAGGATAAGTGTTATTAAATTTCTGATGAACAAGTGAGATATTGCAGTGGAAAAAATAATTTAAAGGCAATTTTTTGCACAGTTTTTGTTTAATCAAGCATACTGAAAATTCAAATTCATTTATGTTTTGTGATTACTTTTGCCATTCCTGTGAGAGTTTTCTACAATGTCTTCAACTGAGCTGAATTTTGTAACTTACCTTAATGATAGTATTGCTATAACATCTTATCAAATGATTGAACTAAAACATTTAGAGACATCCAGAATTTTGATGTAAAACTGCAGCTGTTGGAAAATGTGCAGTGAATGTCAGCTTCAGAGCATATTTTATCATCATCATCCCGCTGGGCATTTAGATATCTTCTGGTTTTCATATTACAAGTATTTAAAATATATAGAGCAGAATGGAATTCAGAAAAGATAGATATCAAGCTACTTGCATAACATTACAACTCTACATTACTACTGCCATAATAATACCCAATACCCAAGGCTATGAGTCGTGATAATTACACTAAGACTATGGCATAGATTCTCACTAAACTGATGATCTCTGTTCTGATGCCTACTGATATTAAATGCCTATAAAATTTGGGCCCTTATTGGGAGATACTAATCAAACATATGTTCTGCCTTTCTGATCTATGTCTACTATTATCATGTAATGATGATACTCCACAAGGCGCAGAGAGCAATACACAGCTTGATTCATTTCCCATTATCAGGTAATACACAAACTGCTGACTGTAGTATGAAATTTCTGTGCATGGAAAGGGAAAGTAAAAGTACACTAAAGTTCAAAAAAGAGAAGGAACAAATGGGAAAAATGCATGGCTGTCAGGGTCAGAATTGTGGGTTTACATTAATTAGTTTAGGAATGACTGAATGGGCTGTAGTTATATTTTATTGTTTATATTAACTGTCACTGTGTAAGATAAGGTAAAAGTGAAAGAAAAGGCAGCTGCAGAGCAGAGCTGTATTCTGCTGATGTTTACTTATGCTTCCATAAAACAATAGAATAAAGCCTGAACAATTTGCATCCAATTCAGAAATCAGAATGGTAAAGTTAATTCTAAAAGACACTTTCAGCTGCTCTGTCTTGATTCCAGCTTCATTTTTCCCTTCCTATCGTTCTCTTACACTACAGGTACTTGAGTCTCCTGGCTGCAGGCAGAAATGGCTACAGACATAGAAGCTGCATGATTAATGTGCAGTGCAAATCAGTTTCATTGAATTCTGCTAGTTATTATCAGTCTGCTAAGAGCTGACTCTCACATTCATAAGAGGAAAAATGTGACAAGTGCCTCTGTGCAAAAAAGTGAAGCAAAGAATCATACCCTTGCTTTGCAGGATAACACAGATCTTACTAAGAGCTCTCAGAAATGGTACCCCAAGCAAAGAGTTTGTGGCAGTGCAGCTACAAGTTCTGCAATGATATAGTAAAATGTTAATAACCTTTTAATCTGCTTGTTACGCATTGCATCTTGTTCAGTACCAACAACAAATTAATGTTATAAAAGTCAATGTTCTGGTAGGCTATAGCAAGATGTTTCTCATTTTCTGTTTTGTTCCCTTGGAAAGAATAAATAGCTCTTACTCTTATTTTTAGCTTTTTTGACCCATCACTAGGAGACTTTGTTCATCTTTGCAGTACTATTCACTATCTTTACTAACCAACACATTTTAGATGTTAACATAGCTAGACATTGTAAACAGCTATAGTCTTGAAAAGTAAAATTAAAAATTGGCCAAGTTCATGGCTACAGATCCTCCTGGGGCCATAGATGCTTGTCTTAGTTTCGGCACTTTGTATGGAAGAACAGATTAAAGACATCAAACCAGACAGAAAACAGCAGTAGCAACAAGCCCAGGCAAAAAGAATGAGGGGACACAACAAGCCTCAGCAAACCCTCAGCTGCTATTGGCACCTATTCAGCAAGCCTGGGCAGATAGGGCAGCCTCTCCAGCCCATAGGCTCTAATGTTAGCCATTGAATGCATCTGCATTTGACATTCATCTTTCAGCTATGGTTGGTGGAGAACAGGCTCTTGCAGGATGCGATTCACTGCTTTTGATGACCCAAATACCAAGCAGGCACTCCCACAGCATAATTCATACTATTTTTATCTCTTTTTTTCCCTGTTTTTCTTCTATGAAATGATCATTTATATTTAAATAATGTATAGGCCCATATGTAGAGCTTCCTAATTTTTCTGGTTGCACAATTTTGAGGGAGAATATGTGTTCTTGACACAGCTGATCAGAAGTGTTTCATATTCTGAAGTTAACAGCTTGGTAATGTTATATTCAGTATTATGTCTATTTGCAATACGCATTGAGGCACCAAATACCTGATCCAGGCAGCTGGACTTAGTCTTAAGGTCCCTCATGAACTAGGGAAGGAAACTTCCCTGCAGCACCCACATTCTGCAAGATACTCCCTGTGGCAATTGTGTGCAAAGAAGGGGCAAATTCAGCATCAACTTTCTGTTGTCCACTAGTGTTCTCTTATTAAAAAGCGGAAACATGAAGTTTCAAAAAATACAAGAGTTCAAAAGTTTGTTAAAATAACAATATTTAAGCAGTTGTTTGAACTCATATTCACTAACAGAATGCCTCTTCATCACAAATGAAACCACTTATCATCTTCCTCCACCCGCCAAGAATTTTTCAAAGAAATTGGATTCTCTTTGTTGAAAATTGAATCATGGAAATTATTTTTTTAAATACCAAAAACCCCACTTTGAAAAATACAATCAATATTTGAAAGTTATTTTCCTGTTTTCATTTATGGGAAATGTCAGCACAAATAACAAATTAAAAACAACCCTTTTTTTTTTCCTCCTTTCTCAACTTTCCCATGAAAAATAAATGGTATTTTCCTTCAACTCTACTGGCAACAGAAATGTCAATATAGAAAGCCTTCAGGCATCAGACTGGGTTTCTCTTCAAAAGCACAAGGTTAACAAGCATATTGAGAATTGTCAGGAGCTTACAAGTCTGAAGGAACCTCAGATCCAACTGCTGGACTATTTGCTCGATGACTCACAGGAGAGTGAGAGGTTGAATTACCAGCCCTACCCTTCAAGAGGATAGATAACACTTTCTAAGCCTCCAATGATCAATCCCTCCCAGAATCAGATCATGTTGCTGGCTTCCAAGTTGTTAGAAATTCTCTGGAGGACGCATCTATAATATGAATGTTTAGAAGGCTTCACTTATGTACTGGTCAGAAGTGTTTTTATTGGTAGTAAATAAAACAAGGCATCAGAATTGAGAGGCTTTGAAAATGTGTCATCAAAACACTCTCTTTGAATTATAATCCTAAGAAATACAGCCAGTTTAAAATAGAGGGAGTAACTTCACCACCACCACCACCCTTTATTCAGAACTATTATTTGCTTTTCAAAAAGCTATTTAAAACAAAACAAAACAAAACACCAAGTGCAATACATATAATTCCACTTGCTAATGGATAAAGATAGGCTTATGAGTGGGAAATGATAAAAATAACTGATCTTCAGAACGTCCTCTGAAGAAAGAAGCTGTTGCTTTGCCTGTTTTGTAGAGGGGAACTGTTTTTCATAACCCTGTTCACACTAAAGAGAACTGTATGTTCTCAGTGGTAACACATTTGAACAACTACAGAAGTAGTAGCTGTAAATGTAGAAAAATATACCATCCATTCTTCATAGCAGTGTCACTGCCTGGCTCAGTGACACAACATAGTCAATGTTAGAGCCTGAAGGAAAACAAAATTCAAGAGTTTTTTTGAAACTCTACACTATACTTGCACTAATGAATTTTAAACTTGTTTGAACAATATGGAACTTCTTAACAAATAACTTAAAATTTATCTTTAAAATAGTTTTATTTTCTTCGTGTTGTGTGAGTGGCTGCAATGTTCTCTATGCATGGAAATATGCTATTTAGTATAGTTAGATCACGGTTATATTTGAATCAGAGCTTAGCATTTCCCTTTTTTTGTCTGAGCTGTACTTTTCAAATAAAAAACCTGTCTTTGTCTTAAATCACGATGTAAAGCTGCTGTGCTAATCAATTAATGACATTCGTGATCGTCAGGCAAATTGTTTTAGTTACACTGATTTATATCATGATCATTGTTCTGTATGTATACGTGATTATTATCAGCCTGAAGGACGTGTCTGTGCAGAGACTGGGATAATATACGGTAGATCCTTGCAGACTGCAGTAACTGAATTGAAAGCCCTAGGCACTGCTGGAGCACCACACCACAGAATAGAAACCAGCTGAAATGTCTACCTGAGATTCCTTCATGCAACCTTAAATTCTCCAGAAACTTGGGAGACTATGTTACGTATCTTCACAGACACAGTGAAAATCTTGGCAAATAGTAATTTTCTGGATTTACTGCATGACAGGAACATCAGGTGGTGAGTTAAATAATGCAAGGCATAGAAATTGAGTAAAAATCTTCCTGTGAGCCTGCTCATCACAGACATGAGCAGCAGGTTCCCAATGCAATTCCTATTTGCTTCTCAGCCTCCCCAGCCGGGATAAGTGAAAGCCTTATCACGGTCACTGCCAATCTGACAGCCATCTGAGATAGGCTGCAAGTCAGTCGCCCATGCAGCAGGAGCAACAGAAACTTCCTCAGGAGATATTGGCAGCTGGCAGTGCCTTTCCTGCTTTGATTTCCCATTTCAGGCTACTATACCTGCTCAGAATGCTGCTTCTCAGCATGGGGAGCAAGGGAAAGTTACACTGGTATCTCTCACGCACTTCATAAAGGTTAACGTGTAAAGTCTGAGTCTGTTATCCTCCTCAGGGTATAGCAGCTTTTCACATAAAAGGCAAAGGGATCCTCCTAAAAGATAAGGGATCAAATAGTTCAAGACTCACACTATGTCTGTGAAGGCTGGTGGTAGCATTCCTATATGCTACTCCATCAGTAACACTTGAATATAGAGGAAATAGTTACAGGTTTGGGCACATCAAAGGGCTGATGCACAAGTGCTCAATACCTTCTGCAGGGGCCAATTTGTGAACTTGATCAGCTCACAGTGAGAGACCTCAGGGAGGCCAACAGGCATGGTACCACTCCTTACACTGGTAAGGTGCTGAATTCCCAGTGCTGGATTCTTTCAAAACTGAAGTGCTTACCACATTCAAGAATGGTTTGAAAAACAGCTTTCTGGTAGATGAAATAATTCCAAGGGTACACAGAGGAATGGCTTACTGTGGAGAAAAGAAATATCTGTGCAAGTACAATTCATCTTTCTATAATTATTTATATATTAATTCTAAGACAATTGGGGGAGAAGGAACAAAGAGCAAAGAGAGAAGATTCTGCATGACAGTCAGGTAGAGATACCTACTTATTTTACAGGTTGATGAGACACATAGATGAGGTGTTAAAAATTCCATGCAAAGACTGATCCAGCAGCCCCACTGTGTAAAGACGCTCAGTGACAAGCCTGGCAGGTAATCGATGGAGATTTGCTAAGGCCCATGCTCAGCAGGTACTTAATGCCTCTGTAATCACAGCTCAAATGAAGCTCACGTCCAAACCTTGCTGTATGTTTTCAGTATCTAACAGGATCCCTATAAACATATGTGGCATGAAAAATACATGCACTCATGTGTGTGCTTGCATGCACAGGGGAATGTTAAATTGGTTTATATTGGTGAATATTCAAGCAGAAAACATGAGTAACAGGTATTACAACTAATAAACTAATGAGTTTAGGTCTGTGCGTTTCAAACAAAACATTATGTTTCTTGAACAGCCATAGCCTGATAGAGAGTTTTGTCAAAAACACTGAACAAAGTATTAGAATTCTTTTTCACAGGTAGTATAATATGTCTCCATAACAAAACGTTAGAAGTCTGTTCATCAACCAGATTGTGTCTGGGTGAGATTTTATGCTAATAACTTAGAATTCCAAGTTTGATTTACTTGATCAATAATATCAAAAGAGTAACAGTAAAAAAGAAATACATTTTTAATATACTGCTCCGCAGTCTCTGCAGTAAACCAGCAGATGAGCTATGAAATTTATTTTTTAGATTTCATTAGGATTGTATTAAAGTGTATGAAAGATTATTATCCATATAGGTAAAATATAAAAAGATCTGTCTATTGTGACAATTACAATTTTTTTAAAATCCTTTGAGGTTGGAGTTTTCTGGCAGGTTAGAAAAGTTGGCTCAACTTAGTCTCAAACTGCAGTAGTTGCAATAATTCATAGCATCTGAATGGTAAAACAGTATTCTGGTATTTAAATTAGTCTTTAATAGATGGCATGAATCATTTTTGTACTCATGCTTTTGCACATTATACTCACTGCTAGAAATGCAATGTTCCTGGTGACATTGTTTAAGGGTCTAATCTCATATTGCTGCTTCAATAAGCTTCCAAGGCCTGCAGAAAATGAGATGGGGTACACTGAACAAACTAATGCAAAGAACTTATTACAAATAAAGCATTCCTCAGCTGTTTAGATTACTCTTCCAGCAGAAGACTGAGTTACATTTCTATCATAGCAGCAGTACACCAAAAATTACTTTTAATGAAAAGTAAAAGAAGAAAATTACATTGTATCCAAATCCAAGTTAGTGAGTTCTTGCAAAACAGTAAGTTTGAGCCATGACTATTTGTAATGTGATAAAGTATAATGTAAATTTAATGGCTTTCAAGACACAAGCTATTAAATACCATACAAACCTGGTAAATCTATTTGAAAAGTCAGTTGCTAGGCTCCTAGATCTTGCTACACTTTCAGAAACTCTAAGTTTAATTTCCAGCACCCCCAGTTGAGATTCAGAACTACAGCAAAAACAATGACTTTCTTTAAGGTTTTACATACCACTCAGGAGAGTCACGAGTCCAGGGGATTGCCAATATACACAGAGACAGATACATGCAAGGAGGGAAAGACCCATGGAGGGAGGGATGACAGTCTGTCTCACCACTGTTAACCTACTGTACCTCAGGCTGCAGCCAGCCCAGCTGCCACTGTGGGGCTGTGAGACAGCTTTGCCTGAAGTCATTCCCCAGCCATTGACTGGACTGAGACTGTACTGAAAGAGGGTAAAAATATACTGTGTAGAAAAAATATTAAACCTTTCTTCACTGGGGAGCAATGAAAAATGCTCAGTGAACAATGGCACCAGTAGACCAAGTGATCCATGAATATGCTCCTATTGCACACACACACACACACACAAACAAACAAAAAAAGCTGGGTAAAAAAAGCCAAAAAAACCACCACCAACAAAAAATCCCCAACAGAATTAACTGCAGAACATTTTATAATGCTGAGAAAATGCAGACTTCTGCAGAGTGTAATAAAATAGTCACAGCAATACCTGTCTCACCATCTTTGCTCCCACTGAGTTATCTCCCAGCTCTCATGGACCAAGTTCCTTCAGCATCAGCAACTAAATACTTTTCTGCATATTCAGCTGAAATGTTCATGATTTTTTTAAGACTTTAGATTTAACATATTCAGGATAAAAATTCTTGAACTGCTATTAAAATACATAAAAGAATCAATTACCATTCCATGAAAAGTCATAATGGTTTCACCAATCTGACAAAAGTACATCCCTTGGTATGCCATTACTCTTGTCCAGATACCAGGCTTGAATTAGCAGAGCAGGGTCATCCCCTCCTCTCCCATAATACCTGTTCTATTGCCTCCTTCAAAAGAAATCAGAGTTGGTGGCAAACACAGCACTGGCATACTCCTGTAGTTGCTACTGTACAACATAGTGTAATCATGCCTTTAGATTTATTTCATTTCCTGGGATTATGACACAGGATGACTGACCCTATATCACTGTGATGTTTTGGCCCTGGACTCTTTCAAAAACACTGCATCTCTGAAACTATGTTTCCAATCTGTAAAGAAAAGGTCTCTTAGAGAAGTTTCTGTCTTGTGATATCATCAAATGGTACCGCTGTAAAGCTACAATTTAAAGCTGGAAACTCAGTAAAAAAGTCAGTTTAAATTACTTCACTTGGCCAGTGACAACAAAGCCTCAGACTGAAAATGGGGCTTCAAAACAAGATATTTAAGCTTTGTCTGTTGAGTCTGATCCACGGGCAGATTATTTGGGTGAGTGTGCCTAGCTACGAGACACCACTACTTTCATTTGACTATCGCTCTTTATCCACAGATGGGTAAGAATGTCCAAGAATATCAGGAGTGATGTCATATGTTTTCTTTTTTTTAACAGCATTTTGTATAACCAAGACAGTGTAAACCAAGATTGTCAAGCCACAACAAGAAAAAAAATCCCTGTGAGAATCATTTCTTCTAACACAGAAACAGCATTTTTATTGTAAGATAAAACCAATGCCATTTTCACTACAAAGCTCCTGTGCCTATTTTCCTACTGCATTCTGCCTGAGATCCTTCCTGACTTCTTGTCCCTTAAAGAAGCACATCTTAACAAAAATCTAACCTGTAAACATTATTAACTCCTACATTGGCTGTAATAGTCCAGGAAGAGTAATAACCAGTTATCCTGTGAAGGTTCCCATTCTGGTTTTCTGCTATACTGTGGACGTGAGGTGCAAAATCATTTTGGAAAATATAAGAGAAACAGAAGTATTTCCTTACATGACATGAAAATTTGTGCTGGTACATTGTTATTTCTGAATTTGTGTCTCTCAGAGTAAGAAGACACACACCTCCATAAGGGTAAACAAAATTTAACATATTTTTTTATATCTACCATTACCAGTAAATAGTTAAGAATGAAATTGGTTGCAACAGTGGGCCAAAAGTTTTGATTAAAGTCTTTGCACCTGAGCCCTAATTTAGGCTATTAAGTCAATAGACTAATATCATCATTTGCACATACCTTAAATGATCAACAAATGTATACAGCAAACTTGAAAGTCTCATTTCTGCCTAAATATTTTGGAGGAATTATAGTTTTAAACAAAACTAAGGATTCTGTTTTGAAACAGCTATTCTCAGTTTTCCCAAAATAATCCCACTGAAATCAACCCTGGAAGCATTTTCTAA
>NW_008655961.1:29889-37665 GCF_000695815.1 Acanthisitta chloris | reverse complement strand
CAGGAAAAAAGCAAAAACACCCAGAAATTATTTCTGTATTGAGGATCTATCACGAAATTGAAACTATTACAAGGCCAGCTGACCATGACTAGAATAAATATATTCTTGGAGTTTTCCAAGTCCAGAAAAATGAATCGGACAGTTTTAGAAGTGCCTAACCAGATCTCAGCTGCAGAACTGCAAATTGTTGCCAATTGTTACAAATATCTTCTCAAGCAAAGTTTGCATAGAAAAGTAGGTAGTGAGACCAATGGTATTTAACTGGGGAAAAACAAACAGGTTTTTGGACACAAGGATATTTTCTAATACAGAGAATTTATATACATTATTTACAGCTGCTGTGTGGCCATTAAAAGACCTTTATTTACTTAGAGAAGGCATCCAGAACTGACCAAAAAAAAAAAAACAAGAAAAAAAAATTATAGTTTTATATACAGTAGTGTTGAAAAGGGAGAGTAAGGTGACTTTGTTTTATATAACAACACCTCACGTGTTGTTAGGTGAGTTTCTGAGACCCAGGAAACCCTTAATGAAAAAGCCAAAACTCACTTGTGAAGGAAACATGTTGGCAAAAAACATAGTTAATTTCTCTAAAGGAAGTCTTTTGCAACAGCTCTTCATTTCCTAGCCTCCCTCTGAATTGGGGATACCACAGTAGAGACTATTTTTGTTGCACTTACAACTCAGTAAGAATCAAAAAATACTTGGAAACCTCCCACTAAAGGAAGTCTGTACTAGGCAAAAAATACAGGAAAGCATTAAAGTTTGTTCTGCGCAAACAAAATAACTGTGTCCTGTCCCTCTATCTAGAAACATTAATAATTCGAATGAGTGCCCAGTTGACTTTGACATGAGGTGGCTCCTGGACTGGAGTGAAAACTCATTTGCCAAGCACTCGATGGATTGAGGCAGAACTGACATATTTTACTTTACTTTTAATTCCTAAAATTGACTTACTTGCTACAAATAGCCTGGCAAAGGATGTATAATTTTGTTGTCAGTGCTAGGCAGAGTTTAGCTGGAACTCAATGTTTCTTACTCAGTGCCTTTTTCTGGGTGAAAGTACATCTACGCAGCTCCTCATGGAGAAGCTTCATGGCTCTGAATACTTAAAATTTCCTCTGCCAGAAGAAAGCTTTTCCAAAACCAGATAAACATTAAATGCTCAACAATACAATTTGGAAAAGTTTTTTGGTTTTTTTTTGTAACAGCTTTTCTTTTGGAGGAAAACATGGTTAACTATCTTTTGCCTATGCTCTGCAAAGACATTTTACCTTGCATGATCTTAAGCCACAGTTTCTGGAACTCCAATTATTGTTTAAGGGGTAATAAATCACATTGTGTCTTTCTGACTCTTACTTTCCCCTGTAGATTGGTACAACAACCTACTAAAAAGCTGATGAGAAAAGAGTTTTCATGGAAGTTCTATACATTTTTGCTAGAGGACAGTAATACACATTTTGAATCTGAAATAAAGATTGTTACAGAGTCATCAGCCCACAGTTTTGTTTGTCTGTGGGATGCAGTCAAAGTCCACTGGCAAGCATGATTCAATATGTTCTTTAGGTATAACTGATTTTTCACTGAACATTCACACAAAGGAAATGCACTGGGTATTTGTTTCAACCTCAAATTCCATCTCAGAGCCCACCCCAGTCTCATGGCCTATGAGATACTGGCCATCAGCCATGATAATCTTGTTTTCCAAGTCTGAAGAACAGATCTCATTCTTCATTCCCCTCCTGTGTACCAGTCTCACTATTGCATCATGAAATAAAATCTCATTCTGTTTCAGGTGGCGCTGCAGCAGCCCTTGTGTGGATGGTGTCCCTAATCCAGGCAGAACCTCTGGCCAGTGCAAGGCAGTAGGTAGCAACTGTTTCTAACTTGGTGCCCAAGTTTTCTTGAAATGATACTGTCATCATTCTTGAGAAATACTGTCATGTTAAGGAAGACCCTTAGAAACCTTTAAAGGAACCACTTAAATTATGGTGTTTATGCCCTTTTAGGAGAGATGGACATTCCTAATTTGAAAATCTTGGTGAGTAAGCTAAGTCCTATTTCTCTACTCAATGTAATAAGTACACACCTAATGATGAGACCTTAGTGTCACATAGGGCAGTTCTTAATTAAATGCTCAATAACTCTGAGGCAAAATGCTGCAACACACACAATCTTTAGCTGTACAACCAAGTTAATACAAGTATGATTAAGCATTGGGCTCCCTTTTCTCCATGTGGCATTCAGAACAGCTCAGAGCTAAACACAAAAGAACAGAGGCTTTTTTCCCTCCTTAGCACATGAATTATTACATTCTCAGGACATAAAATAATATTTATACATTCTTTCTAGCTATTGGGATCAGTAACTGGGTATCTGTGTGTTCGCCTGATAGCTTTATCCAATTCTCTTCCTCACTTCTAGGTCACCTATACGAAGCCAGTCATTGCTGTTAGGTTATTTGAATTACGTCAGGGCTATGACTGAAAGGTCTGTATGAATCTCTGCCATGGTAATCACAACCTAATTTTTGCCTACAAAGGCCTGTGCTGGTGGGGATGGAGCTGCCTTGCTTCTCTCTCAAGTGCCCTGTGCCTTCTGGGGTCTCCTTTAGCTGCTCAGTTTGGGGATAAACAGAGCCCAATATACAGAAGCCAATGCTGATATTACACACAAGCTTTCAAAAATATTTTTGATATGAAACCACCAGCTGATGTTGAGTGCCTCAGTCGGGTGAGAAGGCAAAATTACCTACAAACTGTCTCAGCCTTTGGTCAAACCCACTGCAGAAAACGAAATACCGAAGAAGCACAAGTTAGCTCAGCCTTTTATGGCAGTGCCATATTTCTTTTCCTTCTCTCTACATTGAAAAGGACAGTTTGGCCTGAGTCACAACATAAATGCAGCACAGCAAGACAGACTTGACTGATGAGCATAAGAATAGAGCAGTGGTTTATTGAATCAAAAGCTTTTATAAGCAACTAATGTAAATGAAAATGCTGAAAGGAAAAATCAAAGTTACTCAGGCTGCTTGAACCTGCTTTAAAAGCATACCAACACCCATATCCACACCCTTTTTTTACTTCTTTAGTTTCTCCTGGAACTATAATATATAGTTTTTTGATAATTAAATAAAAACCACAAACCAGAACCTTCGAACAGGATTGTACTTCACATTAACAAAATGCTCCCTCATGAGTGAGTCAGTCTGTGATGCCCATTAATGGCTAACAGCTCCGTTAAAAAGGGTAAGCAAAAAAGCCCTAGAATGTTTTATTGTTTAACGTGAAAGCACTCAGAACAATGGATGGGCATTTTTTTTCTATGAATCAAAATAATCACATTTAATTAATTAAATGCACACAGCATCTGATTATGTAGCTGTTCTGTGCATGGAAGTCAACTGGGTTTAATAAGATGCAACACAATAGAGTCAATTAGTGCATTTGCCTCTAACCTACAAAATGAGGGCAGTTGGTTTGCTTGCATGTAAGCTTACTCCTGAACAAGTATCTGTGGTCTCCAGTGACAGCTACTCCAGACAGGTTTGGTTTTTTTAGAAGCAACTACCAGCCATGGGTATCTCTGGCTTTAAATGCCAGACCAGAAACAAAGATGGAAATCACTCAAAATGCCATTCAAATTCAGCAGTATTAGGGGTCATTTTATCTTTGAAAAACAAGACAAAGTGTCAAAAAGCAGGTATCTGAAACAGAAAATATGTTTGTGAAATATCTATATTTAGGCTATGTCATATTCCTTCCACATTTAGTCAGAAATTTTCAAGAAACTGAAATGTTTATGCTGAGTGGAAATATGATTAGAGTAGTATAGACTATGAAGCCAGATGAATGTCTGAGGAAAAAAACTTATTTATTTATCTAGTCAATATGATTTCCTTCCTACTGAAAAGAAATCAGAGCATTATAGTACCAATATCCTTGCCATGCAGTATACCTACTGTGAAGTCTATTAATTGTGTGTTAGTCTATTGGATACACCTGTCTGCAATACAAGGGCAGGGATTGATTTTCAGTATCATGTTTGAAAAGAAAATAATCAGGTCATCAGACAAGAATACATTGTCAACACTCTCTCATTCCACCCCAAATAAATCCAAACTTTAGCTCTTATTTTACCTTGAATGAGAGGGTGATTTAACTCAGGAGGAGGAATAAGTAGGTAACCAGTAAATATCTTTTAGGGTATCTGAAGCCATTTGGAGTTAGGGCATGGGGAAAGAAATGCACTCTGAAACCAAGGTTTTGCAAATGACCTCTCCTGGAGATTTAACCTTTCTTTCTTTATACTAAAATGATGGCTGAAAAGGCAAAAAGACAATCCAACCTGGCAGCAGGATAGGCTTTGAGAAAACTCAGTTGAGCAGTGAAGATCAGAGCAGATTATAAGACATCATTCCTCCAAGTAATTTGCATAAGAAAGCAAGTTTATACTGTACCCCAGATCTGCTAAAAGGAAGATGGGCCATGGCATGAGGTTTCAGAGAAGAATCAAGGGCTGAGTTTTCTTTCAGAAACAAAGCAGTCATGAATTATTGATTATATGTGAGTGTATGTGCATGTACAAGTGGTAAATGGGGACAGTAACCAGTACAGCTCGTTTTCCATCCACGTCCTGCAAACCCACGGTTGTATCAAATGTCACCATAACAGGACCCAGTAAACTGATCTCATGGCAGTGAGATGGCTGTTAATTCACCTTGCTTTGCAAACACTGCATCAGTTTGTCTCATGTTACTTTTATATTTCTCCTTAAAGATTAGAAGATTAGTAAAGAAAGCATCAATATGGTCTAAGTTGGCCATGTGCTGAGTTTCGCCAGACAACCTCCAGAGGAACCTCCTAAGCTAAATAATTCTTTGGTTCTCTCACCTAAAAAATTTAGTCAATTCTGCTAAGTAGTGTACTATGTCAGTCATTTTCAAAGGAATGGTATTAAAATACATATAGTATTCCATTCAGTCATCTGTTTACAAGGTATGTTATACATTTCCAAGTATCTATCACAACACGTCTACTTGGACATTGTTTTCCTTCCTGAAAAATTGTATTTATAGTATGTCTCTGCACTGGATACCCAGATGTTTGGATTTCCATAACTTTATTTTTACAAATGCTAACTGGCCACAATTGTCATTGAACTTTTGAAGGTTGATGTAGGGTCCCATAGCCCATTTTCAAGTTAACCTTCTTTTGTCTACAACACATTTATTTGGGTGTAAGGGTTTTGAACATAAGACCCTTCAGAGCTGAAAGAGAAATCGCCCTTTTGCAGCATAAAAATTATTTTTGACCTCAGGAAAAAATGAAAGATGAGTGCTGAAATCCTTTAATGATAGAATTCTGGTTTTACACACAGACATCAGTCCTGGTTTGAGATGCTATTTTGGATTGGGATGATTAAGCAACCAGATTTCATAATTAAAGACGGATGAGATAACTGTCTGATTAACATCTGAAAAATGAAAGCAGTTTGGTAAACATAAATGTTTGCAAAGTCTAAGGGAAAAATATGGGTGGGCTGAGGGCAACTGAAGTGAATAAAGATACAGGATGTTTATTCTTAGCATAGAGTTTTAAAAGTTATCAAAGATATTACAATGGTTTTTTTATATTTGGTAAACATATCATATTTCCTCCTTTGTATCTCTGACTCAGTTTCTTCCCTGGAGACATTAAAGAAGTGTGTGGACCATTTCCTGAAGACCTGTTTTTTGGACCTAGTTTGATCATAATGTTGAACTAAACAGTCCCTTCCATTCTCCATGGTCCCATGATTTTAACTGAGTACTTCCACTCTACTGCTAGAGCTTTTTGGTTATCTTCATACATTTTATGGTCATCCCTGTCACCTGATAACTCTTGTTTTCTCAATAGCACTGTAGTGTGAGCGTGGCCCAGGACCAGTATCTACCACTACAATAAATTTTATTGTGCTCAATAAACCTAATGATCTTGGCTGAGATTTTTATTCATCAATACCCTTCAGTTCATCTTATTACACTGTGAATTGCTGATGGTGCAAAATGGTCCTTACAGCATGTAGGGAAGGTCGTGTGGGTGGTTCAAAATTATAGTGCAACGGCAGCTACTGAACAGTTTCCTCAGTAAGTGCCCAGCATGCATGTGTTAAAACCTTCAGTTAGGCAATGGTATGCTACTTGAGTTTGCACTCAGTTATCTGGAAGTTGAAGTGATATGTCAACATCATTAAATAGGCATTTCTGGGAGACTGTGAGAGAAAATGTGTTAGCCTGAGATAGGATCATAAATGTTACATTTTCATAACACAGGTAATTTTCTTATCCATTTGTGGAGCATAGACATCTAGCCTGTCCATTGAGTAATTTTTTTTCTGGCTTGAATATTTTATCCGTCAGAAACTCATTCAAGTTAACTTCAACAATTTGTAAGTCTTCTGAATTTGCCATGTTTTTTTAAATTTCAAAAGACCTGGGTTTTTTCCTATAAAATGCAAATCTTTTCATTTGCTGTGTCCACACTCAATCTTTTTTATTTCTCACTTTTGACATTTCACTTAGAAATTCTCTATATTTTTTAACTAAGGAGAATAAAATAAGGGATTGCAAATGACAATTTTTGCTTGAACCAAAGAAAATTATTTTTCATTTCAGTAAAAGAATAAAAAAAAATTCAGATCTGTGTAAGACAACCTTTTCTTCTTCTAGCTCAGCAGTTAACTGCAAAAGCAATTATTTTTAAAGCTCTGTTTAACCTATTCTGATTTCATGGACACTTTGGCTTTGTGAAGGCTTCATATTGTTCATTCAGAACAATAGAAAGGAAGCTAAAAATCAGTGTTGTGGGGGAAGATCTGTAAACTAGATGCCCTGTTTGAGTTCTTTTTGGTACACATAGAAAAATGAGATTATTTTGAATAGGAGCTATTATCCAGCTTGTTTATGTCAGCTTTGAATGCTCCTAGAGCAAGCACATTTTTGGCACATGCAAGCACCAAAGTGCTACTAGTTCCTGACCCTATTCATTCATTATTGAAAAGCATCACCCCAAGCACCTGGTAAAATATAACTTAGCTTCATGTCCTGAAGTTAATCTAACTATTAAGGTATCAAAGAATTTGGCACTGCGTTAATAAATCATTCTAGTAAGCATTGCTACGAAGTAGGGTGCAGAAAGAAGCAAATAACCCCATGGAAATCAATCTGTCAAGGGCTGAAAATGAATTACTGTAAAATGGAATATGTTTTAACCACTTCTCAGTTGTTTGACTGCTGAGCCATAAAAATACAGACCTTTTCTGTGCACTGCAGACCAGATAGTGTCAATATGTCTAACTTAAGGGCCAATTATTTATAACAGAGCAAAAGCAGAACTAAAAGATATGCTTGTGGGATAGACAAGAAAATTGAAAAACTGATGAAGTTCTTTGATACTATTGCAAGAAAGGTGTGTTAGAAATGTTTAAGATAAAAGATAGTTCTACCTGGGTTAGAATTAGTTGGCATTTCTGAAGCAAGGCATGAAATACTTTCATCATAGCCTTTCTAATGGAAGGCATAACATTAGCAAACTCTGAATACGAATGTGGAAAGCCAAGAAGGTTAATCATCAAATTACACATAGGGGAGATTCAAACCACATGCTCTGCACATGTGTTCAAAATGGTTGCTGGCTCTATTTCCCCATACAGGGTGAGCATAAACCTTGTGCAAGGACTGACTTCATTATATAGACTTAATATTAATACTTGAAGGAGCTATCATCAAGGGTCATT
>NW_008655961.1:7329-29865 GCF_000695815.1 Acanthisitta chloris | reverse complement strand
CTGAATTATGTATAGCTATATTTATGCTCTAATTTAAATATCATTTAATATTTAGCTTGTTGCTGTGCATTTGCATAGTTAAGTACATGGTCATCTGCTGTTTACCAGGCCTGCAGGATTCAGGGCCACAGAATAGAGTCTGGATTCACTTTCCTGTGAACTTTGTACCTCTGTTGGTAGGAGGTTACTTTTCTAAACCTGAATAAAGTATTAAATAATCTTCCTACTTAGAGAAAAAAAATAAATAAAAAGAGTCTAACGTTCTATCCGCCAAGGACCGAAAGGCACTCCTTTCCCTTGGAAGCACAAATTAAAGAAATGAACTTAACTTTCTTAGATTATTTAAAACTTCAATCATTTGGATTTTTATTAGATGCAAGAATGACATTGTGAGGATTTATTTTTTATGCCTAGCATTTTGTTAGGCAAGGTGTTGAATCAACCACCTAGGTAGGAACAAACATAGAAAGTCATAAAACATTAATAGCTAGCATTATATCTTGTTCCAGTAGAAGTCTGTGGTGAAGGAAGAGAAGTTTGGAGGTCTCCTCTTCATAGTACTTCCTTCCTATAGATGAGACAGAGGAACAAATGTTCCCTCTGGAAAATAAAAAGTAAATGCCTACACTGTTCAGTGGAGCAGTGGTTTATGGCAGGCTCAGCACCAAGACAGACAGGCTGTCAGCCCACAGCATGTGTTCAGCTGTAGCTGAGGCTCCAATATCAGACCTGACCAAGAACTGTGAATGTCAGGAAATCATGACCTGTAGCAGTATTGGCCCTATACATGACCACTGCCTTTAGCTTGACTGAGCAGGGGGCTGTGTCTGTGCTGGGGGAACCTGTGAGTGGTCTATGGCTACTTCATGCAATGTGAATAGGCAAGTCCTGTCATGAGAGCAGATTTGCTCTCTCCCAGATTCCCAAGTTACCCCAGAGGAGTGAAAAAGAGCCAGACCATTAATCCACTTACCCTTGCACCAGCCTGCAGAACTGGCTGGATGCACCGGTGGGATGGTGCAGCCTACGTGCCCAAACCTGTGTGCTCAAGATCTGCATGAGGGATTGTGCCTCAGGGGTCGCAGTCCCTCCTCAGCTCCTCATGAGCTTGTCTGGCTCCACACTGCTCCTCAAAGGCCCTGTGCTCATCTGCCCACAACACTTTCATGAGCGTTCAGGATTCTACAGGCCAAGATCAGCAACCTCCAAACCCCCCATCTTCCCTGCAGCCAAGGAAACCTGGAATGGGGATGAGATGTGGGATACAATACAAGGTAATGCATTAAGACTACGCCTCAGCATAAAACTCGTGGCCAGGTTGAATATAGGAAAACAGTTCAACACAATCTTAGTATCATCGACTTCAGAACTGCAGCAGGGATAGCACAAATTGTGTGTTTTCAAAAAGATCTGCACTCTAGTACCCAAAATCTTACTGACAGAAGCAAATAAATATTTCATATAGCTGAAAATCTCTCCAAAAGTCACTATTTCTTGATTGTAACAAATAAACTCTGTTTATGTTACAAGACGAGCAATACAGCAGTGTATACCCTTCCCCTAATGGACCTTCTTACTCCCAAAATTTATTACTCCAGCAAGGCTGTGAAATGTAAAATGCAAAATGTTTTGCCTTTTTTGGTCATAGATGAAAAAAATAGTTATATTTGTAGGGAGTTTTTAACTAAAAGATTAACCCTATCTCATTTATCTTTGTATTTTCATTGACTGTTATACAAAGTAGAAGGAGATTTGTTATGTCTCTTCTGAAAACAAAATAGGGTTAAAACCATGGCTGTGTAATATCTTTCCTGCAACACTTTATGAATATGGTTTTCTGAAGTGGCTGCTGATATTTTTCATCTCATTTACCAAGTTGCAGATCCCAAGGCCAGGGATGATTCTGGTTTCTGTGTTTGGGGGTTTTGCTGTAGTTTTTTAAAGCTGCTCAAGTTCAGATATGCTTCCATAGATATGTATTTACAATTCAAGACAGCAGTCTATAACAATAGACAAGTTGTAGCTAAACAAGCTGTGCTGTATGTCACCTCAAAGGGCTGTGCAGCCTCATGCTCCCAAAGCAGCATCTGAGCAGGCTAGCAGTCAGATCCACTTTTCATGAGTTCCTCAGCTGGGTCATTAACTTGGGTGGGAATCAGCCTTGATAAATTCTGAACAGAGCTCAGTATATTGAGTTTAACCTACTTGAATTAAACAAATAAGATCACCTAGGACTTTTTTTATTATTGTTGCTATTTTTTATAAGACTGGGTCTGAAAAGGGGGCTTACAGAAAAGGCTGAGAAGTGAACTAACCATAGGAATGCCATTTGGCAGAAGGAAGAAAATGAGAAGACAAGCCAATTGGGAAAGCCAGAGAGAAGATGATGATGGAATCCTGTGGTCAGTTGTATTAATAGCTGTATCAATAACAGTCAAACAGGACAGATACCTGTCTTAGGGTAAGTCTTGTTTCAACATTAGATATTGCATAGCAAAGACATTTTCAGTATGCATTTAAACACAAACTGTTATTAAATCTGATATGGTGGCTAGAAAACTTTGGAAGTGCCAAGGAAATACATGTTGGCTATCATTTTGTGAGAAGAAATGTACCATTTTTTCAGGAATAAGTAAAGATAAACTCATGGGAAATTATAACAGTGAAGAGGGAGAGAAATACACTTTCTTTTTCTAAATTACAGAATGGCCATTTCAGAACTATTGTGCATTGAGTCCCTTAAATATAAAATACCCAACAATATAAAATACACGTGGCCAATTTTAGATATTAAAAAAAAATCAGGACAGGGAATCTATAGGAATGCAGACTTTGGTATATGCATGCTTACCTGATTGTCTACTCCAGATTTTTCCATCAACACAACAAACCCAATATGATTCTGTTGATAAAAGTCCCCATTTCATACAAGAAGACCCCTGGTTCCTTCTTGGGTTTTGGTTCAGCTCTGTGCTTGAGCCCAGTTGACTGTTTCTGCCATTGTCAATGTCTATTTCTCTTGCTTTTTCAAGCATATGCAGATTATAATAGCTAGCAAAGAATTTGCTGAGATTATACTGAGCTGTGATTATCTACATTGGGAAAATATTCAGATCCCATTGTCAAGTTGACTTGGGTCCTGATGGTATTCATGGGAATTAATTCTGGGAACTAATTATGAAGCCATATACACTGTGACCAACATCTACAAATGGTTTGGCACAGGCCAATGAGAAAAATTCAGGTCAGTCCTGTTTCACCACCTTCTACGCTCCTGAACTGCACCTTTCTATCCAGACCATCTCCACCGGTTAACAGACCCTCTGTAAATCAGTTCAGCTCATTAACCTGTTCAAAATCTAACCTTGTTTAAACACTCCCTTAAGGGGAAGGGAGCACCCAAGATGATAATGGTTGAAAGCGACAACAGAAGTCAGATTGTCCACAAAAGCTTACAAAGATTTATTAGCAAATTGCACATCTGGCATGGAAATTGGTATATTAATCCCATATCTTCTAGCATAAGCACATAGCAGTCGGTTTTGAATAAAGGGGCAAGATAAAAAGGAAAACAGAAAGAAAAAGAGAAAAAGAGATCATTGGAGTCCTGGTTCCAGCATCAATCCAGCTGACAGAACATCCATGGTCCTGGGGACACCACCCAGACTTGGTGGGAACAATTTTTATAGATAGGTTTTCCTCATTCTGGAGATGTTTCTTGCTTTCTAAGCGAATTAGTTATCATGCACAGTTCATTCTTAGACCTTCTTAGAAATGGGTCAGAGTGCCTTGGGGATCTTGGGTGGTCTTTATCCCTCCCCTACAGTCCCTGCCCACTTCTCAGTCTTGTGCAGGACTGTGTTGTGCTTAGCTCCAGGAACTACAACAAGGACATTTGTCCTGGAGAAGTGCTTCCCTATCTCTATGTGGCCCCTTTCTCCAGCCACAACTTGTTCTTTCCCACAGCATGTTAACAGCAACAATCCTTGGTTATTACTAACAATCCTGGTTTTGCTCCACAGTTTTCTGGCTATCAGTGTTTGAGACATACACATTAGCCCCTTATCTTTTGAAATTCTACACCTGTAGAAAACCAACCCACCTAAATAAAGCCATCAGAAAAAAAATAGATGAATAATTTATAAGTTTGGCATTTCAAAAGTGTGAAGATTATTAGGATCAAAGTAATGTAAGTGACTGTAGAAAGGGTTGGAAAGAAGGTTAGTTGGAAGACAAGGGAAGAGTAAGTGGCATCCCTCCTTTCCAGAAGTGGGTTGTTATGAATATTCACTGTATAAAGGGTCCTCAGGTTTTTGCCGGATCCTGGCTTAAGACACAATTTTACTCTGTGTTAAAATAACTCAAATCAATCTAACCACCAATTTAATAAAGAGAAGAAAAGCTAAAAGGGTGTGCAAGCAGACTTATTGCATACTATTATTAAGTTAATGGAATTTAAATAATTAATTCTGGGATGTACAGAACATCATTTATCAATGACAACTTGTAACTTCTTTGGAAAAAGAGGCTAAGCAGCTTCAAAAAACAGGTCAATGAAAATTCTCCATCTTCCACCTCTGACACTGTTTTAATGACAGTTTGCCAACAGTCTGCAAAGTTATCTCTATTAATTGATCTGCAGTACTGTCAGTACCTGATGAGGTTATATGACTGTGCCAAAACCAGAGTAGTCTGTAGTAGGTGATGGCAAAAACCTAAGAGCTGTTCCTAGCTCACCCCAAGGAGCAAAGTGGAATGCTGTGATGGATCCTGCCCTGTACCCACTGGCTATTCACTCCCAAGAGCCTCAGCAGTCAGCTACAGAAACCACTAGCAAAGCAAAAACATTGTCTTTTACTTCCACAGAAGTAAATTACCGGCAGACATTCAGGCCTCAGTTGTGTTCAAGCTGTAAATGCAGATATTATTTGACATGTAATTTCTGTTCCAGCCTGAGCAGTTCATGGTGCAAGTCAAACTGCAGCTCTGCAGTGGACCACTGGGGAAGCACATTCCTCTGGCATGTAACCATGCAGGAAGGAAAGGGCTGTCTGCCAACTGTAAATGCAGTAAGAGTTAGGGAAATGCCTATCAATGATGCTCAATTCCCCTGGTGACCATTTGCTTCTTCCTACCTGTTGCTATTGAGCCACCGTTAGACTGGTGGAGATGTGCTGGCAAGAGAGAGATAGAATGCTATCTTATGAACAGTGGTTCATAGAAGCAGTTGCATCAGTGTCGCTCAATGAGGGGACCACTGTGTCAGATACATCTGTGGAGCAAAGGATTTCTGCCAATCCTTCCACCACAGGTTGGCAGCAATAGGTGAAAGGCAGAAAACACAATGAACCAGAACACCTCCTTAGACTGTCAAAATACACATAACACCACAAAACATGAATCAGCCAACTCTGACTTTTCCCTCAATGGATATACTGCCAAACACCTGGCTGAAAAGTAAAGACTCTTTTATGGAAAGAAATTTCATATCAGACCAAATCATCCTCAAATTATATGATTTCTTAATAACCTGATTTTAAAGATGACTATAAAAGCACTAAAACAACTTAATCATTCTTAGAATCTTAGTTTCTTTTCTTCTCTGTTGTTTTTTTCTTTGTTTTATGTGCTTACCTGCTGTCACAAAAGCTAATGACTCATTCTGGTTGGTTAGATCTCACTTAAGTATGCCTGGCTCATGGAGTTTCCCTCATTTGCTCAAAGAGCAAATGCTACTTTGGTAGCACATCTCCAAACACTTGCTTAATTTCACTCCAATGATTTGACCACTAGAGCTAAAAGACCCCACTCTTAGACCATAAAATAAAATAAGCCTGTCCACAGCAAGACCAGTGTAACCTCTTAAAAATTAAGTGGATGTAATACTGCCTCCAAATTTTGGCATAGATACACTTCTGTGGGTAGATGAGAACCTTTAAAACCTCTTGTATTTTATTGTTTTGTTTTGTTTTTGAAAGACAGGATGCAAGTATAGAAGCCAGTGAAACTCCAGGTGTTGATCTATGCAGTATCTACTCTCTAAACACCACAGTAGCTATAAAAGCAATTATGGCTGTGAGGTGGCATAAGGCTTAGATGATGGCATGTTCTCAGCAAAGGGCCAAATTGTCCTGAGGTGCACACAAGTCTGGTGTTATGTGTCAAGAATGCATTTAATTAAAAGCACTATTTCTTTTGAACATTTCAGATTCACTTTTGACTCAGCAAGTAGAGATCAACATGCAGCCATCTGTGCTGATCGTTGTGTCTTTCTCTGATTCTACTTCAAAATTCCCAGTTTCTGCTCCTCCACCCTGTCTTTTTTGGGTTTTTTCCCAGATTTCCTGACATTCAAACCTCAAGTCACACCCAAACAAAAAAAAAATCATATTTTGAATGAGATTGGGCCACATGAATGAGACCAAATGAGTTCAGCAGCTCCACTGCCCCTGGTGCTCATGGGCAGTACCATTTCCCAGTGGCTTGGCTGAATGGCTGAATGGCAGTGAACTCTCACACTCAAAGGAGTCTATTTGTCAATGTCTAAATCTTTGGCGAACATCTCACTGTGCTTTTCAAAATATTTCTGGAGTTACTGGAGATCTCCAGACTACTGGATCATTTTAATGTGTTTGGAAACATCTGTATTTAAGAAGCTCTCGTCACCTCCATCAGTATCTGTTCTACAAGCCACTGGTTAATACGTAATCAAAGCCTGGAAAGTTCGTTATACCTTCTTCCAAGCACTACAGAATCCACAGTATATCAGACATTAATGTTAGAGCAGATTACTTGGCAAACTAAATTTGAACAATGCCAAACACATTTTAATAAGACATAACAAAATATCCTAACTGGATTTTATCATTTAAATGCTTTCATGATCAATGGTTATATTTAATGTGGAAACTTAACAGTAAGGAAAGCATCAATCTTCTTTTCCTTCACATTTTCAGCTCAGAAAGTGCTGAGCAAGAGGTATGCTGTATTCTTGTGTGTATGCTCTACAATGTGCTTCATTACTTGTTACTAATAACATGATGCAATGTCCAGTCTAGTTTGGAGGGTTTAGATCCACTTCAGGCTGTGTGCTGGACTCCACTGTTTATCAAGAAAACATTCAACATAAAATTTAAGGTATATCTCCCTCCATAAAGCTTACTATAAAATAAAGTTTATAATCAGATTTTTTAATGAGTTTTTAGCTAAAAAGCATGACAAATTTGACAAGATTAATTGCACTCACAACATTTTTTATTCTTGTGAGTCAGAGATTCTTGTCAGTTTTGGAACTAAAGTAAGCCCAAAATTATAAAGATATTTCAGATTTTAGCAATGGTGTCTGATCACCCACCTGTTTCTCAGACAACTAAGGGTTTTTATATGCCACCAAAAAAATGTGCATTTTTCTTGATATTTAAAAGGCATTTGTCAGATACTCTATCCTGTTTGCACACTCATTGCCAAAGAAATGAATTGTCATTTGAAAAACTTTCCTGAAGGGAAGAGGACAGACTTGTACCTGTGCCAGGAGCACCTTTGTTTGAAGTCAAAGTGACTCCCATGCTCCACTGCTGAACATTTAGAAGGGGAAGTTCTCACCTGGGGGCATTTGTCACTCTTCATTCAGGCTGACGTTTCTGCTGAAGCCAAAGATGATTACAGTCCTCATTTCATATTACAGAGGTTGACCAAACTGTCTTTAAGGTTTAACCTGTTTTTACTGCATTTGAAAAAGATGGGTGTATATTTTTATCCAAGTATAATTTTAGTCTGCCTGTCCCTGAATCAGTTATTTGTTATCTTCTTTTTTTTCTTTTCTAGAATGTCATTGTCTTTCTATTATCCTTTGAGCCTTTCTCAGGTTCATATCCTATATTTATGCATACCTCCTATGGGTACAGGCCTGAAGTTGCATGTTCCTTTACACCCTTTTTGCTCTGTTAGTATCTGAAGTAACACTAATGCAGAAGAAGAAATGAAGGATAATATTATTCAAGAGGGATCTTTTTAACACTTATCTCTTATAAAGGCTGATTTAGATATAGCAAAACACTTCAGGGATTTTGTTCTGATCTCAAACCACTGCTCACTTTGCCTCATCATTTTTAATGGAATGTCTCCTGCTTTATACACATGTAAATGAAAACACAGACAGACCCAATTTATTTCCTCTTATATTGAAAACACCTCCTGGACTGAGTGGAATCACAGGTCATCAGAGTTTACTATCAGCAATTAGGATGTGTGCTGAGCTTTTCTTTTATGATCAGATTAATTTGTAAGTGTGTTGTATTCTCATTACTCAGTATTTGATAAATAACCTTTCATATCCTCATAACATTAATTTTCTACATTCATCTGGTGCATTTAATAAATCATATTAGACCTGTATTTGAAACAAACATTTTTTACTTTCAAATCAGTGCCTGATTCTGTGCCAGTATTCAGAGGACTGGTGTGCAGTGCAGCTCTAGTGTCTGCTCTAAAACCTTAGTGAGCTGACACCAGCTCAAGGACTTGCACCATTTAGGTATCTATGTCTACCCAACACAAAACACACTCAATAGTAATTCCCTCTCCAGAGATTTTTGGTCTATGTGACACTGAAAGTCAAAAGGTATCTTAGTACAATATTGAAATCTTCCTACAGACCTAGAACTGCACAAGTCCCAGGCAGCTATGCACAAAATTCCAACAGGGATCACATAGTATTTCACATGCAAGATCCGCAGACAAGATATTCCCAAAGATTACATACTATTTAGACTTAACAGAAAACAATGTCTGGAGTTTAGTGTTAAGTTATAGAGTAGGTTAGTGCTGATGAGTCTTCTTAAGGTGTGAAAAATGTGAGCTCAGTGAATTCACTTACCTGAAAAATGTGAGCTCAGTGAATTCACTGAGTTTGAAGGAAGACTTCAAACTGCATTTCCTACCTTCTTAGCAAACATGTAGGTGACTAAGATATAAAATACTATGTGACAAAAGATTCTCAGCTCTCTTCTGCTCATAGTCTTTAAACTTGCATGGAATAATTAAATAGCCACTGAAACAGAGTAGAGGAGACTAGTGCATGCTTGGAGAAACTCATTTGTCAAGGCAGAGATCTTTCAGTCCTTGTTTTGACGAATATTCCAGTATTCTAAATTAAGACTTAGTTGAATTCAAGCAATTGAATTAGTGACTAATGCTCACACACATTAACCAATAGGGTTTAGTTTGGTGCTCAGAATCTTGGTCAGTAAATATTTCATTATTACAGTTCCAAGAAGAGGGATGGAGAGCAGACGTTTCACACGCACACTCTTGCCTCCTGGTTTTAGCATTTGTATAGAATGTGAAACTGGCAGGTTCAGGCAAAAAGAAGGAATTTAATCTTCATCTGCTACACCTCAGGTTGATGTTTTGATGACCAGGTCATTACATGAGAGGAAAGGAAGGCAGGCAGGAAGGCAGGCAGGAGGGCAGAAAAGCAGGCAGGCAAGAAGGAAGGAAGGAAGGAAGGAAGGAAGGATGGATGCTGGGGTTGTAACTTCAAGACAGGTTCTCAGGTTA
Source organism: Acanthisitta chloris (assembly GCF_000695815.1). NCBI lineage: Eukaryota > Metazoa > Chordata > Aves > Passeriformes > Acanthisittidae > Acanthisitta > Acanthisitta chloris. The sequence continues at coordinate 20,307 of NW_008655961.1, read as the reverse complement.
TTATTTCTAATTGAAGACAAACACAGCTGGCAGAGCTGTGTTGCAAGTCAGCCACTGTTAATTTAGTGCAGACACAGCACAGTGGTGATGTATCCACGTAATTTTTGTGCTCAGGTCACACTGTTGTGCTCTCAGTTGGGTGTGTCTGTATAGGGAGCCCCACACTTTCTGTTTCAAGGGCCAGCACATGTGGGATGAGCTCAGAGGTTTTGGCACCCACTGATCAGACTTAATTCAAGGTGTCCCACTTCTCCTAATGCAGTTTTTAGGCAGAAAAAAAAAGTCAGAGCTCTGGCTTTCATTGAATGACTGGGTCCGTAAAGCACTGCAAGTGTTCCTGCACTTCTTTAGAGTTCTCAACCACAATTTTTGACTTGTGCTGTCTCAACAGCTCAGTATATTTTTGGGATTTGATTTTCAGACTTTCAGGGTTTGCATGAATCCTACTCATACCCAATACAAACCTGAAACTCAGACCATCACTTGGGATCTCCCCTTCCTTCTTCTCCCTCACACTTTATAAACTGAGCATGTTGTCATATGGTATGGAATATCCCTTTGGTCAGTTCAGGTCACCTGTCCCAGCTATGTCTCCTGCCGAGCTCCCAAGCACACCCAACTTCCTTGCCAGCGTGGCAGCATGGAAAGCAACAAAGGCCTTGGCTCTGTGTAAGCTCTGCTCAGCGACATCGAAAACATCTCTGCGTTATCAACCCTGTGCCCTGCAGAAATCCTAAATATAGTCCCATACTAACCACTCTGAAGAAAGTTAACTCCACTTCAGTCCAAACCAGCATAGGTGATTTTTGACAATGCTACCAATTAGATGTGTTGTTTTAATTTGCTGTCTAGATGTCCTTAGTATCCTTTCTCAGTTACTCTCAGCTCTATGGTTCAATTACTGTTTTTTCTCTTGTTGGAAATCTAATCTGAATAATGTGATTAATTGTCTGATGGCCTTTGATGAATTCTCAAAAATACCATGGATACCTTGTGAGCCTGCTGATATCTTCCAGGGTAAAAATAAAAGAAATGTATGACCAGTTACTATGGTACCTACATAAGTATTTTTTTCACTGTTTCTCTCAAATTATTCTCCTCTGGTACTTCCTGAGGTGCAACTTTCCAAAAATATAACTTGACATTCTCTTATAGTCTCCAGATACATCCCTTTCATGGATACCTTATCCTTGGAAATTGGACATAATGAGGTCCTATTACATTTGTTTAACCACTAAGGAATTATATTTCAGTATGAAATAAAGAACAGGGGAAAAATAAGAAGAAATATATGTTGCAATGCCCTAACAAACACTGGGGAAAATTCACATGGCCCAGTTGCAGAGATATGACTCTTGTGCTTAAATAAGGATATTAGTTTCACTAAACTTCTTGATAGTCACTATAGTAAACTAAAATGATCTGCAACACACACTAGATAAAACTGTCTCTGAAAGACTGGAGAAATGAGACTTATAACCTGGATGCAAATATTTTTAGTTATGTTAATCACTGCCAATGGAGTCTATAAAGATGAAAATATCCATCTGAGAATAGACTGAAGCAGTTTTACCTACTTTGGTGGAAGTCATTTACTCCAGCTGTGAATAGTGAATTGAAGCTGTGGCATGAGCAAAGACAATTTTGCAAATGTTTGGGCATGTTCAGCACCCTTTCAAAATAGGATTTACAAAATACCTGCATTCTTACAAAAGAACATGCATGAATCATACTTATTCAAGGCACCTGGACAGATTTTTCAATTACTCTCAATATCTTAGAAGAATTCTTAGTGTGTGGCACAAAGCAAGGCATACAGATAGAGGACATAACAAAGCTAGGACAAACAGTAGCACAAACCAAAATGTTCAGGTGTTTGTGTGTATTTGTATGTGCATGTATATGGCCACATGATTTTTGAAAGCTCAAATTATGCTGATCTGTCACAGTTTTAAAAATGTCACAAAGGAGGGTTGAATGTCATTTGTTATGTCATATGCATACTCGAAGCCTCTTTTTCAAAAGTATTGTCTTCCAGAATGTCAGGGTCCTGCCTGGTTATAAAAGTTTGCCTCCTGTCCAAGGACTGTCTGCTCAGCTTAATCATGCTTGAGTCTCTTGGAAAACAAACCAAAAAAACTGCACATTAACATCTAAGCTTTTTGTTCTGCTGTTTCTTCTCCTTCTTCTTTTCTTTCCCACAAAGTACTTTTTCTGGTTTTGATGAAGGCAGCAGCATACACCAGAAATATTCAACTAGAATTGCTAGTACTCACACTTTGTTATTTTCCTAGCAAGTAAGTATCATGTTCCTAACAGGCAATAATTCTGTTCATCTGTGACACTTCTAAGATGATTTGTGAAATTGCTGTATTGGAAGAGGTTTTAAATGAAATTTGGAAATCTTCAGACAAAAGACAGTACTACCTCTGCTCTCTGGATCCTGTCCCAGCAGAGAAGGAATGACAGCATAAAATTCTTCAGTGATAGTTTCCAGTCTTATATTTCAGTTAGCCATGTATCTTCCTGTTGCTTGGTCCTCAAATGGGGCAGTGGTGTCCTTCATCATAACAACACCTTTCTACTGTGTTCTCTTTAATCCAGAATTGCTCTATAGTTCTGTTGCTTCACACCAGGATCCTATAGCAAACTAGCCATTTTCCTCCTAAATTCTATTCAATCCAAGCAAGTAAGTAATCAATTCTACATCTCATAGAGTGTAGCAATTCCGTACCCAATCAGCCTGGTCTTGAGTTATATCCAAGGATGGAGAAGAGGTCAAAGAATCACATGCTCTGAGTGTGGCAATATCAGGTTACCAAAATTAGTGCAAGTATTAAGAATTGCCCCACCGGAAAGTAAAATTTGTCTTTCAGACATTTTGACATCTGTAATGAATGCATACATAAAAATGATCTACAGGTGACTTAAGACACCTTAGATGACTTTCAAGAGGTTGAAAATCAAGTCATTGGATGTGTAGGAAACTAAATACAACCCATTCCCAGAGTCCAAAGCAGCTAACCTAATTAGAAGATTATCTGTTCTCTTTGATGTTTGTCATCATATTAAACCAGATTGAACCTCTGGCTCTGTAATTTCTGCATGAAAATGATACCAGCAATTTACTGGCCCCTCTACACCAGCTTGCATAGCAGCAAGGCTTTGGCCTTAGTTATTTAGTCAAAATTTACGTTTCCCATACCAATGCGTGTTCTTCAGACTGCAAACTAGAGAGTTCCAAAATCTGGGTGGGCCACCATGCTCATTAGAACATCCCCATTGTGTTTGAGACTGGATTTCATTTAAGTTCTGTTTCTTCTGTCTTGCAAAGTATAATACATGTGGACATCTTATGTGAGATGAAAAAAAGAGTATCCTATGACTTGGCTGGGACAAAACTGTTCAAGACCAGAGCCAGGCTAATCCTATTCAGGAATGCTTTCCTCACTTCTAGGACAATCTCAAGATCTGCCCATAAGGAAAGGAAATTCTGGTTCTATGCCATCTTTGTACTACCCCATAATTAGATCTTCAAGGATATGCTGGAGGTGCCTTCATCTGATTTGGTTAAATCTGTATCCCACAAGCTCTGCTCCCTACAACTGGTGCTTTCTTTCTCAAACTCCATTCATTTGAGCTCAGCTTAGTGGTGTCTTCTCCTGGCAGCCTAGTCAACAGACTCTGAAAGTTTCTACTTAATGTGAAAGACATGACTTAATAGTTCCTTGTCTATATTTCTATACTTCCTCAAACATAAGGACCTGTGAATGCTCCTTTTATAGCATGGTCCAGTCTGACATTAGAAACTCCAAGCCAACATTTGCACAGTTGCAGTGTGGACACAGGTAAAACATTTTGCAGCATATGCAAGGCTGTGAACCCGGGTATCATTTGAGACTCACATCAAAGACTGCTTTCAGCTATGAGATGATAACCAGCTGAAAGCAGACTTCCAAATTTACTTAGTAAGCAGAATAATGTACAATGACTGCCAATATCACTTCACAATGTGCTGTCTGCTACAGACATGGGTGGTAGCTTGACTGTGGTGCTTTACTAAATATCCTAGACTGAAAACAGAACTTGGGTTGGGCAGTCTGAATCAACCATAGGTCTCGTATAATTTTACTCAGATATCTATAACTTCATTATAGAAGCCAGGAATAACCAGGTTTTGGTGGGGTCCTGGCCAGGACCTTTTGAAATACAAGATATGTGTAACTGCTCTGCTGAGTGGTACCTCCAGTCATTTCAAAACACCAGAATATTCATGAAAAAGCCATGTGACAGCCAAGAGCTGCTACAATTAGCTACAAGCTACAGTAGTGTCAAAAATAGTGTCTGGGTAAAAGTGAAGCCACAAGAAAATGAATGCAGATGACACCAGGGATCAGAAATACAAATTTTTCAATAATTCTGCCTTAAATATGGTGGGCGCCTATATTGTTTGGGGGTTTTTTCAAATGGTCTTCCTAATATCCATTGGAAGGTTGGCAGTTTCACTTAAACTTGAGTGCAATTGCATTGTGATAAAGCAGAACACTGCAATGAGTCAGCTCACAGTCAGGAAATGCATGCAAGCGCTTAGTACATACACAAATCTTGAAAAGAACCGGTCCCAATACCAAGTCACAAAGGCCCTTCAGTTTTTGATTTCTGCCAAAAACCTCTCCTTCACTTAGATTTACACTATCTTTATGTTGCCACATATCTAATCATTAGTGCCATCGTGGATGTTCTTACTCACCAGCTTCTTGGAAGGCATTTTGTCAAATGTTTTGCTAAAATCTAAACAAATTATGTTCAAGACTGTCCCCTTCTGTTATTAGCCTGGTCACTGATTAACTCTCCGAAAGAAAAAAGAAAAAAGAGTTAATTTGTTACCCTCAATACCTCCTTACTTTCTGAACACTCAGATCATTTCTACTTTGACAAGTGACCTGGCTCGTTATACCTGCATGTTCTACTCCTACTGATTGTTCCTGAAGGGCAAAAGAAGAAATCAGGCAATAAGAGACAGCAAACTGTGTTCAGGGACTTGGAGATAAGATACTATTTCTGACTTTGCCACTGGCTGACCCTGGGTTCTCGGGCAGGAGAACTCATAGGATTGCAAGCTTCTATTCAGTCTTCTATGGCTTGTAATGTTTTGCTTTCTGAAGCAAGGATTGCCTTGTATTAGGTATTTGTAAAGTAAATTGCAGAATAGAATCTAAGTACAATTTGATATCATTGAATTATATATAATCTGCTACACAAGATCAATGATAATAAAAAAACATATAAGGACACAAGGGAATAATAAGGTGTAGTATGAGGTGTGGGTTAAATCATAGCAGAGGATGAAAGGAGAAAGTAAGTGCTCTGAATAGAAAAGTTTGGAAGCTTAGGCCTTGCAAGTCATACCCCTTAATACAGATGCAAGGCCATAAAATTTTGTCCATATTGTTCAAAGTTAAGGAACAGATCAAGGAAAAGTCTTTTTGCAAGGATTTTCTTGTAATTTTCTTTACAAGTGCAGTCTCAAGAAAAGTATTTTTGCCCCAGCAGAGGAGAATCAGACCCAAATCTCAGAAAAAGCCTCCAATTTATATATTTTTTATTATTTTTCTTGCTGAATGGCTCTGATACATCTGTAAAGATTGACTTAAACCCTCTGTTTTCCTTTATGACCATGCACGCTATTCTCTTCTTCTATGTTCTCCTTTCAAACCATTTAAGTTCACACAGAAGAATTCTTTTTATTTTTATGGAGTAATTTGCTACGCAGAGGCTGGTCTTTTCATTTTCAGATTTCTAATGTTTTCAAGTATCTAAAACAGGAGGACTTTTTTTCTCCCCACTTTATGGAAAAAAGCCACGCTGGCAGATTTCAGGGCTTAATTTCTTTATAACAATAGATTTAATAGAAAACACATTTTTATTGTAATAAAAAAATAAATAAAGGAAGCAATATGCATTTGAAAATTCTGCCAAACTAGGCAATGTTTATTTATTCTTAACAAGAACATCTAATATATTCTTATGTTGTTATTGACTTTTTATACATGTTACATTTATGTATACATGCAAGTATATATATAATGCCTGCAATTTAATTTAACTATAAAGGCCTCAGTATCCACCCCATCAGACTAAAAATAAGATTTGTGTTGAGGAGCTCCGTATGCTATTATTCCTTTTTTTTGTTGTTCTTTGACTAATCTTTGTGATAATTTTTTTGTTACTGAAGTTTATCTTTTTTTTTCCCCCCAGACTATTATCTCCACCTTGTTTAAAAACATTAGTGCTCTTCCTGTGGTCCAAATACAATAGAAAGGGTTAGTGTCTTCCTCAAAGACCATACAATTAAATTTTCTGAATAACCATTAATATGCAGTCATTAATTTTCTTGGAAACTAGCCTCCCATTGACTTTCATAAAAGTTGGCCTTAAGAGAACAAGAGACTTGAGGAATCTTTAGACTCAAGTTTCTTCAATACTAAGCTTCTTTGCCAATGGGGTTGCACAAATATTTTTGAGCTCATCCAAGTCATAGTGAAATGTATTCATTGACTTCACAGTTCCTGAGCTCAACACCTTTATTGTCCATATGTCAGACAGAAATTACATTGTTGAAAGTTATAGACATTTCTTTAAAATTTTGCACCACCCCTTTCAGAAAAACAACAGGAACTAATGAATTTGAAAGATTATTAATGAATTATTAAATATTAGATATCTGCAGGAATCAATAAACCTCATTAGATCTGAAGGCTCAGTGCATTGATATAGAATGGAAGTATCATCATGGAATCAAATCCGACATTGCTCATTAGTCTAATAATTTTGTTGACATCTGACCTGAAGGTATTTGAAACATGTAAACAATCTTAAATCTATTTCTTCATTGCCTGATAGACAAAAGATGTATTTTACCAGTATCAGGAGTGGCATCTACAAGAACATAAACTTTACTGGAAGTGATTGCCAAAAGCAAGAGCTAGTGATAGCACCTCCTTAAATACAAAAATGTCTTCTGACTCCTTAACCTGCCCAACAGAGAAGAAAAGGTCTCTCTGCCACCCACAGTGACATTACTAATCCTTAAAGGAATGGGGGCATAAAGAACCCCTGTCTTTTAGTGTCAACCTAGTGGCTATTGGAAATAAGTCTTTGTGAGGATTAACTCCACCTTAAAAGCAAGTAGGCATGTGTTCACCTTATTGTTATTGGGAGCATGTTTTAAAAGTTGATTGCTGCAATTGCTGCAAACATTCTCACTTCAAGATTAAATTTTCTGATGACCTAGCCTGATGTATAGGCTACATAGCTGAATGTACAGAAACATTACAGTATAACATAAACCCAAATGAACCCTGCAGAGCTATTGTCTTCCCTCCAAGATAATACTGCAGTAAATTCAGTAACTTTTCATCATATTGCAAAGGAAGACATTGCAGAGGGAGGTAAACTGGGTGGAAAATGACTTTCCTGTTCCAGGAAAGTTTTTGAAATTGCAAAATTCACATTCTACACTGAGCCAAACCCAAGACATTTAAATTTTATTTTTTGGCATTTTTTTTCCATGGGAAAATAGGAAGAAAATATGATCGGAATAGCTGTGAGTCCAGTAATTAAGGACTTTCCTCTGGGACATAGGAAACCCAGGTCCAAGTCTAAACTGTGAAGTAATCTTAAACAGGAACTTAAATTTCATTCTCCCACATCCTGGGAGATGTGCATAGCCGTCAGGTTACTAGTGATTCTGGCTCAACTCTTTTTGATCAGAAATTCCACAGTAGACTCCAAAAAAAACTTTCCTGTCTAAATGACATACATTTTCCACAGAAAGGCTGGGTATTGATGGACTGACATTTTTAAATAAGAAATCACTTTGCTGAAGAAAATTCAATCTAACTGAAGATAACAGCTCTTAGATGTAATGAAAAATTATGTTCCTTAGCACACTCAGTCCTTAGTGTTTTGGTGGCCCACTGTGCCAAAAAAGCAGGGTTAGTCTTTGTGTTCTGATCATTTTACCAATTTGGGTAATTATTTTCCCCCCATCTAAGTTTAATCTTACATTTCAATTGGATACAGGATTATTCTTCATTTCATGACTTAAACTATAATGTACTGTTGTTTTGTACTGTTAAACAGCTGCTTAGCTTTGTGAAAATAAGAACCATGTGTTCCACCCCAGAGGTGGCTGGCATTTCAGTGGTAAATGAATTCATCCTTGCTTTTTAAACTGTTTTTGGATTCAAGTGTTATGTAGATATAAGATATTTATTGTTTCAGTTTTATTAAGCCTTGCTCCCAGCTAAGAGGACTAGAGCCAGAATCTGGAGAAAGGACCACCCCTTATGATCAATAAGAGGTCAACACAGGATTCAAAGAATTCTTCCATGGTAGGTAACTAAAAACATGCTAGGGAAAAAAAAAAAAAAAAAAAAAAAAAAAAAAAAGAAGAAGAAAAATCTTCATACAGTTAAGCCTACAAGTGAGGGAAGAGTGTGACAAATTTCTGTCTCTAGAAAACACAATGCCATTAATCATGGAAAGATAACCTCAAGACATTTGAGTCAGGAACTTGTAACTTGTGAATCACCCACACTCAAGATGAAAAAGGCAGCAATTGTATTGATAGCATTTGTCTTGTGTTTCTCTAACATATAACCATTTATAATTGCTTCATGTAGTATTCTTCTGAAAAAAAATTGTCCTTCTCTTGCAAAAGACCTCCCTAGAAATCTTAAATCTCCTTAGGAAGTCATCCTCAAGAGCTTGAAGCTCACAAACTCTTTGTGCCAAAACTGTTACAAATAGACTTGGCAGTGTTCCAGTTGTATCTAGCTAAATTAGTGCTGTTCGTAAACCAAAGACCTTTAAATTATAGAATTTTTCACTGACTGGAGTGAAAATTGAATTAGATCTTTATGCTAGACCAACCCACAATAAATCCATAGCATTCCGAACCTGCGGCAGCACCTTTCTTCAGACCATGCTCCTGAGTTTCTGAAACCTGGAGATGCAATAGAAAGAACATAATATAGTTAGGCCTTGCCATAATATGGAGATGGAACATAACAAAAAAAATGTTTGTATTTAAGAGCTGGAAAGCTCTGGTCAAAAGGTCTTGACCGCATAATGCAATGTGTGAATAACAGTTTTCAAGTATGTTTTAGCCCATACACAAACAGAGCTCTCATCAACAACCAGAACCATACCAAGAAGAATTCTGCAGATGCAGAAGTCCTGGGAAGTTTCATCCTCTGCTGGAGTGAGGAACTGCTCAAGGCAGCAAGTTCCATGGTAGAGAGATGCTTCATGTGCTAGTAGCTCTGGCTGACTGCAAGGCCAGCAATGAGTATTCATTCCTGCCAGCTGTAAGTGGCCATGATAAAAAGGAATATGGCTTGATGAAGGATCTGTGCATGAGTCTAAGAGGAAGAGAAAGAGTAAAGAAACTGCCTATTCTTTTCTTGTAGGGAATTAAACAAAATCAGCATTTATACATTTTTTAAAAAGTAGAGATAAATACAAGTATAAATGTGACTTATCAATGGCTAAAAGATGGATATTTCTAAATATTAATGTTTTACTTGACTACACTATACATGAAGAAAGAATCTTTTTTTTTTGTAAAATACAGTACATTCATGCAAGACATGAGTCAGTTTAGTTGAAAACACACAAAGTTGATGAAAAATACCATCACTTTTCTTCTTCTTATCAAAGTAAGCAGCTATCATACCCACCATTTTTAGAAGCCTCCAGTCATGCAACAGTGCAATCCCACAGACTTTACTGTAACGTGCTGCTTTACTTCCATATGTATGCTAACTTCAAAGAATTATTGTTAAAGATTATTTATATTTTCCATCCATCATTTCCTTGGATAAATTAGAAAGAAGCACCTGTGTTTTTGGCAATTCCATCCTATCCTGGTAATACTCAAACTGTGTTCAGTGGCACACATGGTTCATAAGACCACAGCAAATCCTAAGCAGCTGACCTGCAATATTATGTTTTAAAATATTTTCTAGTTTCAATCGGAATTACAGAGTACACAAAAGCTGCAAAAGATGGTTACCCAAAGGCATTTCATCCCACTGACCTATTTGTTAAAAGACAGAAGGCCAAACTTGCAGTTTTGTATGTTGATCTCTGTACATCTAGAAATGTGTGTCTAACAATCACAGACATTTATAAGCTGTATGTGTGTATAAGAACTGATTCCATTTACAGTTGTACAGTCATTAACTCAAATGGATTTGTGTAGCTTTAACTGGGGGCAGAATCTGTCCTAGATAATATTGAAATGTTTGGAAACATCTCCACATACTGTTTATTTTTATTTTACAAAGAACAATGTAGTTCTCTGTTCCAGTTTCAAATCAAAAGGAGTAGGGTGCAACTCCAGTGACATCAATGGAATCACAATTACTTACAGCAGGTCTGAATTTATCCCTAAGCATCTATATTAATTTAGCCTTTCTCCCTTGGTGAGAGGAAAAGGGAACTAAAATGTGACAGATATTTGTCATATTGCCTAATGCACTACTGGAAGAGGGTCAGATGCTATGCTGATGGGTATGGTATAAATGAACACTTAAAGAAACTGAAATATCACCAACATGAAGGGACACCTGCTCCATACTGTTCTACATTATCTACACAAAGTCAGAAAAGCATTTTACCATGAATGGAGATTTGTATTCCAGAATGAATAGTAATTAATTCTTTTTACATGTAGTGTCTTAAGACAACTCAATAGATGTCTTGTTAATTTCCTTATTACTAGGTGGATGGGAATGTTCATTGCATCTATAAATACCAATTATTCTTCTTCTTGAATAAGGTGACACCAGTTAAACAGAGACTCATCTTTATTTATATTTGTTTCAGTAGCAAGTTTGACGTACATGATACAGTATTTTCAAATGCATTTCTACAGTGGGTGCTACTTTTCTCTTACTTCGTTGAGTCAGTGATTCTCTGTTTAGGATAATGCCAGGAAGCAATTTATATAAAAGAGTTAAAGAGAAATGAAACCCAAAAGATTGGAGATTCTTTCTGATCTAATGTCATTTACAATCAGGAAGGAACAGTTGTGAACTGTGGACAACCTCCGTGTCTACTGCAGCTAGGAAAACTTGCTAATCTGTAACAGCTGAAGTAAAATACATGCATTGTTCCCTTCTATTCTAACTTTATTCTTATTCTCTCGTTACTTTTTGCAAATAGATGTTGTCTCTGTAAAAGTGAACAAAAGTCTGGTACTGCCTCAGTGTGATCCTAGAGGATGTGAGGTGACCTTAATCTTGCTGCTTAATCTCAGTGTTTAACAGCACACAATGGAAAAAAAAGGAGAACGGCCAGATTGTGTTTATTATTTATAATTGTAGTCCAAAAATTTCGATTGTGGCGATTAAACCACACAGACTGAGGTAGGCTGAAGCCAGCTCTTCACATCTAAACAGTATTAAATCTGAGAAGAAACTCCAATATGTATCTGAAAAGTATTTGATTTATAAAATCTCACCACCACAACAAAAACATGTCAAGAGATAACACTTAACGCTTCCATCTGACAGAAACAAACCTAAAAATGTTTATTTTCATTTGATAGTCATTCCTTTACCGGTCTAAGTTCTACACCTTTTTCTGATAGGATTCGAGTATATTTAAGCTATTTGATTTTATAAGAAGCCATTTGTCTTTACAATATCCCTTTGTTTCCTGTCTTCTTTCATCCCACCCCAAAAGTAAACAAACAAAAACCTTGAGGCTTATGAAATTTTCCATTAACGCATCTTCCCAGCATGATGTTCCACATGGCCTACTGTTATTAATTGTCTCCATGTGAATAGACACAATCATTAGAATAAGATGGTAATCATAAGGTGGCTTTTATCCTTGTGATCCATTGAAAATTTGCATCACTGTGTATATCATTGTCAGGTGACTGACTAACACGTCAAAAGAAAGAATGTAGCTGAGCAGGCAAAAATCCTCTCTTGTGATTACACAGAACATGCCAGTGATTCTACAGCATTTACCAAATAAATAGGTTTTCTTCTATAGTTCATCAGTCTTCAGCTTCATTTTAAACCCAGAGATTCTGTAAAAACAAGTGTCTCATAATGCCTTGTAAGAGGGGGAAAGAAGTCCCAACTGCACTTGACAAAAATTTCAATACAAATTTAAGTAAATCATCTAAGTAAATCAGCATCATAATCAACAGTAAAGCAGTTACACAGCTAGAATTCTGCCTGAGTTGGGTTCAGTGCAGCTCACCTTTTGCTCTAAGAGCTCATTCACATGTAAATGGACATAAGAACAAAGATGGTAGCACCATATTCCCTTAATTGCCTTCCTGTGGCAAAAGCTCAGTACTTTCTGAAAGAGATTATTTTATTCACCAAGACACCAATCTCACTTTAATACCCAAGTTCCCTTTGAAAATCTTCCTGCCCAAATGTGATCAGTCTACAAGGCCACATTGTAATTAAAAATACAGAAAGCTAAGTAAGTTCAAGTGAAAAGTCTGAAATATTTGAGAGAAGTAGAGAAGTTTCAGCATTCTGTTCAACTGATTGAGCTGTGAGATCTTCTCCCTTCCCCTATTCCTCCCCAACAAAATACTGTTTGTATTAGCTCTGTCAAATAAGTTTTAAAAGGTAACAAACTACACAGAAAGTTACTGCTCTGCATTCATAGGTAGAAAAGAGGATAAAATTATGAATTACTACACAGGCTGTTTCAACTCTGAATGTATATGTGTGTACCAATATTTACCCTCAGATCTAAAGTAAACAAAAAAGCATTGAAACCTAAGAAACTGGTGGTCTGCCACATCACTTTGCCAATAATATTGGGTGTGAACATGATCTTCAGACTAGAAGAGGACCATGACTTTATTCAGAAGTCAAATTGTAGGTTGACTATAATCTTCTCTGATGTCCTATCTTGGGAAGATACTCAGCA
>NW_008655961.1:0-7306 GCF_000695815.1 Acanthisitta chloris | reverse complement strand
CAGCAGGAAGACTGTAGACTGTATAAAGCCATTTGTGGTTATCCCAAGTTAGCAAGTGAATTTAAGAGAAGAATTGTCTCTTTCTGACTATTATAGCTGGTAGCTTTCTTGGAAACTAGAATTTTGGTTAGGTGGAGACCTCTTTTGCCTTGCATAGCAGGTCTGTCTTGTTTCTTCCCATTAGTCAATTTGCTCTTTGGAAGGATCTAATGTTTTACAGTTGTGTCTTTGAAATGTGTTTTGAATAAAGCTCCAGCCAAGAATGTTGTGTATGTCATTTGTGGGGAAAAGCTAAAGACTGCAGGAGCCTGCCATGGTTATGTAACTTGCTTATTTTTATATCTGTTAACTACTGCTTTTGTTAATAAAGTTTATAACAAAAAGTTTTATAGATTTATAAAAAATAATAATTTTAAAAAGCAGTTACATATTTTGACATTTTATAGGAAGGTTCAATTGTAAAAATTTTTCAAATCAGAAAAAAACAAAATCCCGGATGATTAACAAAATATGTGTTTATTTAAACATACAAATAAATACATTTTAAGGGCTTTTTACTTAGAAAAATCTGAATTTAATATTTGTCTTGCAAGACTTAGAAATCTGAGCCATGCCTTTGGAACTCTTAATGCACAGCCAAACAAAGAGAATGAAGTTTCCAAAACTGGAAGTCATATAGAATGACACTTGAGACAATAGGGATATTTCTCAGAAAACAACATGAAAAGGTATAAACTGGGCTAAGAATGACAGTATCCTTTTTTCTCCATGGCATTAATCTCACACTGTAATCTGTAAAAGTCTAAAGATAGATTAGAAATGATAAATCAAGTCAATATGTCCCACACAGTATTTGGATTGACAGAGAAATGTGACTGTATTAAGAAAATGTAAATCCAACATAAACATTTATGTTAACACTAACTTGACAAGTCTAAATAAAATCAAGGACTTTGCAGTCACCAAAGAACTAATTTTTGTTCTTAAAATGAGGGAACTATGACTCAAAATGCAATCTCTGGAACACATTTCTTTATCTCAGCACATTAAAACACTTAGAGGTGCTCCATGCCTACTCTGAAAAGGAATATGCACAGTCATGACATATAAAAATGCATGCTAAAATAAGAACAAAAGCAAAACCAGTGTGCCAAAAAGCCGATGGTGTCATTATCACAAGCCCACAAGGTTTTCAGTATGTCACTACCTAAATCAGAGACAACCAGGCTTGGTTTATTGGCAGGACACTATGCTGAAATCTGAAGAACAATATCTAATTTAGAGAAAGTGGAGCACATCTCAGTTGCCATAATTTTGCCTATCTAGACATGACTAACTTGTTCCCATGTGCTATATTAAGCATGACACAAAAGCCAGACTGTTTGCATGAGGACTGGAGAGCTCCATAGTCAAGAACATATCATTCTTTAAATTACTAATCACAGTTACATAGTGGAACTTTATGGACTTTTTTTTCCAATGGTTGGGTTTGAATAGCATGTACGCACTCTCAAACCATCCTGAATTCATAAACAATCTATTAATTTCTTAGAGTACTTTCAATCCCAAGCCATAACTCAATATTCACTGTTAAAAATATTTCTGGATTTCTATGAAATAGTTAAAAACTCATGATAAATTTAGAAGAGAAGTTACAGATTTTATTCAGGTTCACAGTAGCTGTGTGGAAATTCTTTCTAATATAACTTTAAACAGAATGAAAAAAAAAAACCCAAACCTTTAAAAAAGTTTCTGTAAATAGAAAACATATGATTTGCTTGACTCATTTCTATTTTAAACACTAAAGTATATATTACCCATTTCAAACAAAAGCAGACTGCTCTAGAAACTGAGTTTCACAGGCATCTTCAACATTTCAAAGATTGATCAGAAATTACCTCAATATACTCACAGTAGAAAACCAAGAAAAATGCAATACCACCATGAATAAAGTCCCAAGTTGATTGAATTGCATTAAAATTATCACACAGCTAATAATAAGGAATTATTTATTAGGTACAACAAATAATTCTTTACTGAGGGAACCTCAATTAAAACCCATCTGAATGCCTCTGCCTTTTCTCAGTGTTCAGATAAGGTTTATGATTCCTCTGTGGGACAGGGGAGGCAGGATTGTCCCAGTGCAATGACAACCTGAGAATGAGTCTTGGGCAAGTCCATAAACTATTTGTTTTATCTTCCTTTGTGTAACCTTTCCATTTTCCTTTCTACTTTGCAAATGATGCCCATCCTGTTGATTACTGCCTCCCCAGATCTCTTTCACCTACATAAAGTGCAAGGTTCTACACCTGGGTCAAGGCAATCCCAGGCACACCTATAGGCTGGGTGGAGAAGCCATTGAGAGTAGCCCTGTGGAGAAGGACTTGGGGGCAATGGTTGATGAAAAATTCAACATGAGCTGCAGTGTGCATTTGCAGACCAGAAAGGCAACTGAATCCTGGGCTACATCAAAAGGCATGTGGCCATCAGGTCGAAGGAGGTGATTCTCTCCCTCTACTCTGCTCTGGTGAGATCCCTCTTGGAGTACTGTGTACAGTTCTGTAGTCCCCAACGTAAGAAGGACACGTAACTGCTGGAGCAAGTCCAAAGGAGGGCCATGAAGTTGATAAGAGCACCTTCTCTACAAAGACAAGCTGAGGAAGTTGGGACTGTTCAGCATGGAGAAGAGAAGGTTGCATGGGGATCTCATAGCAGCCTTCCAGTATCTGAAGGGGCCTACAGGGAAGCTGGAGAGGCAACTCTTTGTTAAGAACTGTAGTGATAGGACAACAAGGAGTAACAGGTATAAATAGAAAGAGGGGAAATATATATTAGATATTAGGAAGAGGTTTTTTAATGTGAGGATGCTAAGACACTGGAAGAGGTTGCAAAGGGAGGTTGTGGATGCCCTAATTCTGACAGTGTTCAAAGCCAGGTTGGATAAAACCTTGAACAACCTGGTCTAGTGAAAGATGTACCTGCCCACAGCAGGGGGCTTGGGATTAGATGATCTCTAAGGTCCATTCCAATCCCTTAACATACTATGATACTATGATACACCCTGAACTGTTAGTTCTATTCTCCTAGAACCTGACTTTCTTCAAATCCTTCCCCAAAACCCCTGTCAGTCGAAACATCACAAGATCCCTCCCAAATACAATGTTTTATTTACCAAGAAGAGTCAACACAACCACATGATTAGATGGAGTCATCATACGATCAGATTCTTGACAATCCCTCAAAAGTCTTTCCCATAACCCATCTGTCTAATCCCTTGTTCCATCCAATTATCATATCTGTCTAATAATAGGTTACAAAATCTTCAAATCAGGTATCTTGTCCTTCTATCCATTTCTGTACAGTGTTAAGCACACTTGGCAACAATATTCACTGAATAATGAGGCCTCCTAAACTGATTTGTCCAGTCATTGTACTGGAATGCAGTACAAGCTTCTTAATACAAAGCATGAATAATAATCAATGTATATCATCATGTAAACATCAACACATAATTCACAGCTTTGAGAATTTGGATGAACTTTTAGCTTCCTGTATAAAAATCTCTTGATAACTTCATTATGGTTTCAAGCAACATAAAGTACATTACACTGCCATAATCACTTACTTCAAGGTATGATAGAGGATGCTGCTAAGTGGTTTAGAAGAGAAGAATCTTCACTGATAAGGTTGTAATTTATCTTGGATGTAACATGGCAGAGTAAGATAAAGTGAAGCCAAGAGCAGAGAGCCTTTCACTAGACCAGGTTGCTCATGACCTCATCCAGTCTGTCCCTGAACACCTCCAGGGATCAGGCATCTAGAGCTTCTCTGGGCAACATGTTCTAGTGCCTCACCACACCCACAATAAAGAGTTTCTTCCTTATAACTAACATAAACCTGCCCTCTTTCAGTTTAAAACCATTACCCCTGGTCCTATCACTGCATGCACTTTTCAAAAGTCCCTCTCCAGCTATCTTGTAGACACTTTTAGGTACTGCAAGGTGCTGTAAGGTCTCCCTGGAGCCTTCTTTTCTCCAGGCTGAGCAACCCCAAGTCTCACAGCCTTTCTTCAGAAGAGAATAAATGTTCACTGGAGTGAATTAGATGTTTAAGCCTGTTGCTAGCTCAGTCACAGGGCAACATTTCCAGCAATGTGTGATATTTATCATGTTTTCAATCATAAAAATTATATTCATGTAATATTTTGAAGCTTGTCTTATTCCAGTTAAACCAGTTATCCACAGTATATGGGCTCATTGTGGCTCCTAGACCTAATTATTGCCTATCATATATGTAAATCATGCTTTAGTACTGCATCTGTACATCAAAAAGGAAAAATATACAGTAACATGTTCCCTTGGGATAATATGTATAAGCTGGAGTTCTGCCTAATTAACCTGATGTCTGAAAGGTTAAGAGGCAGGTGGTGTGATTATTCTCACTATAACTTCAAGGGTGTTTATTCAGGGTATACCAACACAGCTATTGTTTATCGGTGTCATTGCCCTCTACTGGATCACATCAAAACAGCTCAGTTGTTTATCTTATGGAGTTGATAGAATTACTTGGAGACATTTTCCTCACTTAAAAGAAAAAAATGAAAAAAGTATTTAGCTCATGTTATTTGATTAAAAAGGATGTAAATTTTATTCTTGGACCAAATCCTAAAGGCTCAAGTGGATTTACAGAAGCACAAAATTCAGAAAATTATATAGCTGGAAAAACCTTCAATGATCGTACAATTCAATCTCCATGATGATCTTTATTGCATATAGTAGCACCTATTTCTTTTTTGCCCTCACTTGACTTATATACAGGCTGTGCTCTTCTGCAACCAACATTCACATTTGATGTTGTGTTTCATGACCTGCCACTCTTTATGTCATCATTGTTTGAATCTTCAAGCCACTAAATCCTTGTGTCTTGTGCATAGATTCTTGCAGTTTGCCCTGTTATTTTCATTCTTGTCTCTCCAGCAGCATGACTGATTTCTGCTCATCTTCAGATTCCATTCAAATAACTGGATCAATAATTGTTGTTGCTGCTGTTTGGGGTTTAATTTGCTTTGGACTTTTGCCCATTGGGCTTTTGAAGCACTTTAAAGCTCTTTGTACTATGTTAATGAGTTTGAGCCCCAAAATGACCTCCTTGTCTTAGGGATACCACCTATCTTTCATTCCTTTGACACGAAACACTTTTAAAAGGAAGCTGAAGATTTTGCAGGTAGTATCTTCGATTGCAATCAAATTCCACAGGTTTAAAGCAGTAAGTTTTGGGCAGAAGACAGGAAACACTTACCTCTTTACTCTGGTTTGTTAAAAGAGACATAAGGTTTAATCTGCATAACCTTTAAATTGGACAGGTCATAACAATTCTAAAATTTTAAACCAAACAGAATTTGGATTGGCATGCAACAAGTATAGTCACTTCTCTAACCATCAGTTTTCCTTGCAGTTTCAAAAAGCGAGGAATCATGTAGGATATGAGTCTTTTCTTCAGAACCCATTAAGGATAGAAGGGTACTGTAGAGCTTACATATGTGAACAGTCAGACAGTAATTTACATACCAGTAGACAACACTCAAAATTACATAGCATAATTCCCTCTTTTTGTAGGATATTTGTACACTGAAAATGATTTCTACTTTATATTGGTGTCTATTTGTGTGCTGTAGAAATGTAACCCTGTTACAGGGTTTTCCACTTTTTTCCTAATAAGGAAAGTCTATAGACAAATGTGAAGGGCAATCTTGTGTACACTGGTGGCCAGATCCAACAGAATTCCATGAAAATAGTATGGACATGTTTACATACTGAACTGGAAAATGTTTTCTACATCTGACCTTGATTTTCAGTTTCTGATTGACCTCTTCAAAACTGACTCACCTAATTTGTTATACATTTACAAATAATTTGAAGGAGGAATTGTACCTGTATCATTTCCACTATTCTAACCTTTCTGTGTTCCTGAGTATGATGAAAAGGAATCTATATCTTCTCAGAAGGTATAAGGGTGACAATGAAAAAATCCTAATTACTTTTCATACACTTCAGGCCTTCTAGAAACTCTTGCAACTTAATTCAGATGTTATCCACATTCCTTAGAAGATCTCTCTGAGTGATGACTTCATAACCAAAACTCTAACAAAAAATAAGTTCAAAAAATAATTCATCCTAATTTTTCAGGAGGAAATGCCAGAATTTGTCTCTCTTATTTCTACGGAAAGGAATCCCACTGACAGTAGTCACTTTGAAAATCAGGGGTGTATTGTGGAGGAATGGCTCTGCAAAAAGGGACATGATTTCCTTGGAGCTGACAACCCAGCTTGTAATACGGTGTAAGGCCTACAGTGTGCTGTGACCAAGCCTTGAACCTGCTGATAAGGAGCAAGCTCTGCTTGGCAGAGCTGGCTCTGACCGGCTCTGAGTGCGGTGTCAACAAGCTCCCTGGAATTCCTGGGAACATCCTGGAATGTGGACAGACACCTGCTTGCACCAATCATAAGTTTGCCCTGGACACTTGGACAAGGGCAATAAACCAATCATGTATCCGCTGCGTTCGCATACACTGTGTGAATATCTATATATATGTCTTGTAAGCACTAAGAATAAAGGAGAACGACCATACTCATATTGAGACTCATCGTTACTCCAGGTCCGGATCCCACTCCAACAGTGTATGATTTACACAGTGAACTTTCAAAAAAAAGAGAGAGTTCCAGACTTTGGCTCTGATCTAAGTTTCCTCAAAACTCAGAAATATTGAGATCCAGAGGTTTGATTCTGGTTTATGTCTAATTGAAAACAGAATTAAAATTGCCCAGTATTTCCATCAGGCAAATACACTTTATCATGAACATCAAAAAGAGTTACAAAATCAGGAAGATGACACACAATAACACAAAATTAAACTGAAATGGATTAAAAGTTCACTTTGGATAAACATACAAAGTTTATGAAAATTATCCAGACTATTCAGATCAGCAAAATAAGAATGGATGCCTCATGAGCTCAGGTTTTCAGCTTGTTTCTGCCTGGCTTAGTATGAGAAAGAAAAAAGTGCAAGCAAAGATAAAGAAATCTAAGAGGAATGTAACAACATTATTACAAAATTAGAGTTATTCTGTCTACCTATATAATGAGATTCATAAAGTCAATATTTTGGAGCGATAACTTTTTGACTTGCAGTTAAGAAGTCAGAGAAGAACTTAGAAGTAGTACAAACTATATGGAAAAGACTGATAAGCAAATCAGTTTGGAGTTCATAGAATCATGAAGTCTTAGGTGTTGGAATGGACCTTAGAGAT
>NW_008655960.1:0-515 GCF_000695815.1 Acanthisitta chloris | reverse complement strand
CAGCGGTGCTCCCAGCCGGTTTCTCTCTGAGTCAGAGCCGTGCTTGCTGTCGAGCAGAAACTTCCCCCTGGTAAAGGAGAAGCAGGACGGGCTCCCACCGCCCCCACACTCAGGGCAAGAAGAGGACAGGAAGGCAGAAACCCCTGGGGAGCAGCCGGGGCCCCACTGCGGCACCCACCCCCCACCTCCACACATACCGTGGCTGCCCAGCCCCATGCTTGGAGTGACACAGCACAGCACAGCACGGCACACCGCCCCTGTGCTGGGGAATGCCCCGTGCCCATGTGCCCCACTGCCTGCAGCACACCACTGCCTTCCCCTTTCCATTTGACAGCAATGGGTGGGGGAACCCGAGGGGAAAGGAAGCAACAGCAATAAACTGTGAGCAAAACATCACCGGCAGCTGCTGGCACCAGAAAGAGGTCATCACCTCCCAGAATGGGCTGGGATGGGGGGCACAACCCCAGCGTGTGGCTGGGATGGGGCTTTTATATACCCATGCCTCTTCCAATGCA
>NW_008655959.1:1152-1439 GCF_000695815.1 Acanthisitta chloris | reverse complement strand
TCCCTGGATCCCAGTTCCATCCCAAATTCCAGTGGGAAGGAGATTTGAGAGGAAGGAAAAGGGAAAATTCCAGGGAAATCCCAGGGAAAAACAGCTCAGAACAACAGGTCTGGAACAGACACAATCCAGAGTGGGATAGGGGGAAGGAAAAGGGAAAATTCCAGGGAAAAACAGGAAAAAATAGCAAAGCAGCAACAGGTCTGGAATAGACACAGTCCAGGGTGGGATAGGGGGAAGGAAAAGGGAAAATTCCAGGGAAAAACAGGGAAAAATAGCAAAGCAGCAAC
>NW_008655959.1:0-1127 GCF_000695815.1 Acanthisitta chloris | reverse complement strand
GGAAAATTCCAGGGAAATCCAGCTGAGCATCCCTGGATCCCAATTCCAGACCAGACAGGACCCAGGGTGGGATAAGGGGGAAGGAAAAGGGAAAATTCCAGGGAAAAACAGCTGAGCATCACTGGATCCCAGTTCCTGACCTGAGATGGTCCAGGGTGGGAAAGGGGGAAGGAAAAGGGAAAATTCCAGGGAAATCCAGCTGAGCATCCCTGGATCCCAGTTCCTGACCTGACATGGTCCAGGGTGGGATAGAGCGGAAGGAAAAGGGAAAATTCCAGGGAAAAACAGCGAAAAACAGCAAAGCAGCAACAGGTCTGGAATAGACACGATCCAGGGTGGGATAAGGGGGAAGGAAAAGGGAAAATTCCAGGGAAATCCAGCTGAGCATCCCTGGATCCCAGTTCCATCCGAAATCCCAGTGGGAAGGGATTTGGGAGGAAGGAAAAGGGAAAATTCCAGGAGAATCCAACTGGGCATTCCCAAAGTGGCTCCAGGAGCACCAAATCCTGGGAAAAACACATCCCAGTTCCCACCCTGAGTCACTCCAGGATGGGACTGGGAGGAAAACCAAAGGAGAATTCCCAAAGTGCCTCTAGAATTGGAATAAGCCGGGAAAAACTCCCTCAGGGGGGACTGAATCCCTCCTGGATCCCAATCCCAATCCCAAATCCCAGTGGGAAGAGATTTTGGGAAGGAAAGAGAATGGAAAACTGGAGTAGGATCTCCCTGTGATATCCCAAATAAGATCCACGCTGGAATTCCCACCGGATCCAGGTTCAAACCAGTGGGGAAAAACCACTTCCCAATTTTCCTCCCTCCCAAAAAAATTCCCATTCCCACTTTTCTCCTGCTGCAGGGATGAAGCTCAGACAGCTCCAACCTCCCCATTCCCACCTGAGCTGTTTCCCAGGAATTCTCCCCAATTCCCAGAGTCGGGAACGGCCGAGGAGGACAAGCTGATGGAGAATTCCGAAGGATTGGGGGGAAATCCCAGGAATTTGGGGCGGGAGGAGGAGGAAAAGCAGCAGCAGCTCCCAGGGTTAGTGCCGGGAGAGCGGGAACGGCCGGAGGAGAGCGGAAAGCGGGGGGGAAAAAAGTGCGGAAAAAGGGCGGAAAAAGGGGGGAAA
>NW_008655958.1:0-5049 GCF_000695815.1 Acanthisitta chloris | reverse complement strand
GGATTCTCAGAGGACAAGAGCTGCCACCGGACCTTCTGGTGAAGACCAGATCTACAGGATCACTCCAGGAGGACTGCAGCCACCATTCCATCGGACTACTACCAACACTCTGACTGACAGGGTGTCAGGTTATTTTCTGACTCTGTCAATGGTTTCTTTCTGTGATGCCAAGAAAAGGCTGGAAAAGAACTCCTCACAGACTTTGTTTTGTTTTTCCTATTAAATTGTATTTCTGACTTGGAGTCTCTCACTGGTTTGCTTTCAAACCAGCACAGCTATAAGTACACACTGATGGCTCACATTGAGTTTTTTCATCAACCATCACCCCCAACTCCTTCTCCACAGGGCTGCTCTCAAGCACTTCTCTGCCTAGTCTATAGGTGTGTCTGGGATTACCAGGACCCAGGTGTACAACCTTGCACTTCATTTTGTTGGCCTTCAGAAAGTTGTCATCAGGCACAAGCCTGTCAAGGTCCCTCTGGATGGCATTCCTTCCCTCCAGCATGTCGACTGCCCCACACAGCTTGGTGTTGTCAGCGAAATTGCTGAGGGAACACTCAATCCCACTGTCCATGTCACCGATAAAGATGTTGAATAAGTATTGGCCCCAGCGCTGACTCCTGAGGGACACCATACACCACTGGTGTCTATGTGGACACTGAGCTGTTGACCCAAATAGCAAAAGTCAAGGGCAATCTGAGATGAGCTATCAAAAGACATTGAGGTTAATAAGAAATCATTGTGAACATAGTATGTATTAGTATAAAGAAAGTGAAAGAAAAGGAAGCATCACATTGTGGAGGAAGAATGTAGTATGAAGAGAAATGGAAGAAACAATAATTTAAAACCTGTGTCCCAATCATTAAAGGCATATAGGTGGTTAACTCAGTTATCACAGCAATGACAAGAAAAAAGAAAGGGCTTACATAAGACTTTGTAACAACTCTATTTCGCAGTTTTTATACAAATGTGATTGTTGTAATCATCTTATGAACTCTGCCCCTGAATATTCACAGAATTGTTTGGAAGGATCTCAGAATTGTTAGCAGTTGCTTTTGAGAAACTGTAGAGAACAAGTGGGTACCAGTGACTGTTTAAAAAAAAAGAAAATTAAAAGGTTTCTTTAAAAAAGGAAACTTCAAAAGAGTGGGTTGAATACGGGTCAGAAAATGAAACTCCCATTGTTCTACTCTCAGTTTCTAGAAAATACAGGGACAGGAAATTCAGCACATTATGTCTAAGAGTCTGGAAGATAAGGAAATGCAAATCCTATTGAGCCTAAATAGATTGTTTATCAAGTAATCCTTCTGCTCTGTTGAATGGTATTCTGGTGTTCTAGATATTGACTAGGAAAAAACAGGTAGCCTGATTTGATTCAATGGGATAACACAGTGATCAGAGATCTCAAAACCATGATGGGTGAAAATACAGTAATAAACATATCACAGGGAGGAAAGACAGAATGGGATTACAATAGGTACCAATATAGAAAAGACAGAACAGAGAAAGAGAGTAATTTGTTCTTCATTCTTTTGGTGAATAGGATTCACCATAAGTTATAAGCTTAAATTGCAGCAAGATCAACTTATTTCATGTATAGGAAATCTCTTCTGAAGTTAGACTAGTAAAACTCTCTGACAGATTAGTGTGGAGTCTCTGTCACTGACAGACTCCACTGATGGTGACTCTGGTCTAAAAATAGATTTAGATCGACATCTGCCAGCAGTGACAAGGTATGTCTGGTTTTGTTTATGGGCAAGGGCATAGCTAGATGTTCCATTGGGATTCTCTTCAACATAATTTTTTAAAACTATCTTAACTGCAAGAGCTGTGTTATGATGTTTGAATAAACTTAACTTCATGCTTTAATGCTTTAAGTGAACACATTCTTCAGGAGGTCAGTAAAGTAATTTTGAGACAGTGTTCAGGGCATAAATTTTTCTGTATTTCCTAGTAATTTCTCAGCATGTCCCTTCTGTTTCATCATTAGCCCATACATAGAAGCTTTTCTTCCAGTGTGTCTCCTGGTGCATATATTACATGATTCCAACACCCTTTCACGTAACATATATATGTGTATACAAAACATATTGAAATGTATACTTCCTCTTTTCATCTCTTACTCCTTTTTGTTGTGCAATATCCATATTGTTTATGCCTATCTTGTAACCTACAAGTATATTATCAGCTACACCATGTTCATTGCTACCTCCCTGTAGGCTCCATCAGCTAGTGAGAGGTAAAGCAACCTGAATAGTTATGATTCTAAACTACTAAGTCTTAATATTTGAAAAATTTGTATTATTAAACTTGCCAAATAGATCATATATTGAAATCGAGAAGAAAGACAGCAATGCTTCTTTACTGGACAATGATGAAAAGAGCTATGAGTCAGAGTTTCTAAACTCTATTTAAAATTTTGAACCTGTTACATTAGTATTATTCTCTTATCACTGCTGCAGTAACAGATTCCATGTCACATTTTAAAGATGCTATTGTTAGGCACATCAGTATGTAACAATGTAGATATATTTTCTGTGAGAAATGTATATACATTTAAAATAAAGAATATTTCTCAAGATACAGACATTTACTCTGAAGAGAAGTGAAATGATCGAGGAAAAAGAAAACTTCTTAGTTTTGTATCTTTAAAATGGCATTTCAATCAAGTATCATTTTTTGTGTGCTTGAATAAATGGAATTACCAACTTGTGTAAAGTCCTTGATCAGAATGAGGCTCTTATATCAATTATGTGGAGATCAGAGTGCTTAAAATTATAAGGAATACATTTAGAATTCTTAAAGGCTTCAAATAGCTTGGTTCAAGAAAAATTACATATAATTGATCATTAGTATGTGCTGTCAGTAGAAACTGCAGTCATAGGTATGGAAGATCACTTTTTATACAAATCGCAGTGAAACTTCTGTAAAACCCAAACTATACCAGAGCTCCTTTTCCTGAATGCAATCCTAACCACTTTTATTCCTCTTCCTTAAGTATGGAAATATGTACCATAAGTTAAAACTACTAACTAGCATTATCTGGATGAAAATGTCAAACACAGATGAAGCAAAACCAAAATAGATTACCTTGATTGGTAGGTAAGTGAAAACACAAATTCAGGAATTGGGATGCTGTTAGAACAGTTTAAATAAGTAATTCCTAAAAAAAAAATCATTAGCTTTATAGAGAAGGGCAAAGCAATTTGTAGGAAATTAACATTAAGACTGACAAATACAAACTAGATTGTCAGAGAATGATTGTATATAAAGGACTGACTCTATAACCCACCCTGAGAATAACATGACTGTTTTATTGATTCTTATTTAGCCTCTGTGCAGTCCCTTTATCCCTTTGCTTTGAATTTTATGATTCATTTATTACAGAATATAATATCATTCTGGATAGGTAGCATTTTCAGAGGCAGGCACATAAATCCTAATCTGGCAATCATCCTCTATATCTGTCAGACTGGTGACAAGATTCTCATTGATTTTAGTGATACAGATTTAGGAACAAAATGGAAAGTATTATGTGGTGTATGATGCAGGTTAGTGCATTTAATTAATACTTCACTATCATCTGTAGTTACAGTTTATGATCAAAATTGAAACTTGCTAAGTTCAGTGACGATCTCATAATCACTTCTCTTTTTGCTTGAAGTGGCATTTTCCTGCTTATCAGATCTGAGAATCTCTTGATGGACTTGGCCCTAGTTTCAAGTCTAAAATGAACTCTCATTTTCTACCACCAAAAATACTTTCAGCTACTACACTAGGTGTGTTGTACTCTCTTAACATACTTAGCAACCTCGTGGTGGGTTAGTCTTGCTAACAGCCAAACTTCTACCCAGCTGCTTGCAGCCCACGCCCCAGTAGGACAGGGGAGAAAATACGAAGCAGTGAGAAAGCTCATAAAAGCAGGGATATTGTTTGCCAATTACTGTTGCAGACAAAACAACCTTGACAGGGAGGTTAATTTATTGCCAGTTAAAACAAAAATGTAATAGTTAATTTGAGTAGTGGGAAACTAGAAGACACTGGTTAAAACAACGTTACCCTACCCTTTTGCGAGGCTCAACTTTATTCCAGATTCCTTTCCCCGACTGGCACAGGGGGAGTTGAGGGACAGCAGAGTCAGTATGTAACAGTTTCTCTTCACTGTTTCTCCCTTCTCAGGCTTTTCCTCTGCCCTGGCACGGCTTTTCTGTGGGCTGCTTGCCACAGTTCCTTTGGGTAGATCCTTTTGCTCTGGCACAGGTCTTCCAGGACCTGCCGTGCTCTGCCATGGAAAGCACCTCCTCCTCTCTCTCTGACCTTGGTGTTCCCTCTTGTTTCTTACCATTTCTGTTCTCATGTCCTCTCTCCACACAGCACTTTCTGCTCTTTCTCAGCTATGGTTTCACAGAGGCACCACCAGCTTTGCTGAAGGGCTTAGCTGTGGCTTGCTGTGGAGCCAGCTGTCCCCAATATGGGGCAGCCCCACAACTCTTCCCACAGAGGCCACACTGAGTCCCTGTCCCTGTTCCTCTACTGAAACCTTGCAACACACAGCCAATCAGAACATAAAAAGCAGTATGTTGCTCAAGTCTAGGGAATAAAGTTAACATTACAAAATTGGATGAATTAGGTCAATGGGATGGCAGATGGAATTCAGAATTAAGTAAGGAGTCAGCTATGCTGGAAAGGTAACTGAACTATTTATGCACCTTGCTAATTTCTAAATTAAATTTCAGTAATTCAGGAAAGCAGTCAGGTGCCACTGAAGGCTGTGAGTTAACATACGGTTGCTGTTTAAAAGACAAAAGCCAGCGATGAAAGAGTACACGATCGTTAGAAAGGGATAACGTGAGCAGGCGGCATCACGGTGTGCCTCCATCAGCATCCAGAGGCGACCTGCGAGTCTCTCCTTCCCCCGAGGGCGCGGGAAGTTCTACGCTGACATGACTGTGACTTTTGGAAGATCGTTTCCGCCGAGTGATGCTCGCGGACCCAACTCCGGGTACGAGGTGCCAACGCAGCTGTAGAGAGGTACCAGCGGCTCCACGC
>NW_008655957.1:0-768 GCF_000695815.1 Acanthisitta chloris | reverse complement strand
AGTCATTCAGAAACATATTTGAAGACACGTAGGTATGAGCTTTGGGTTGAGTATCTTATACATCGGGAGATCAGCATTTGGCTTAAAACTTTTATCCATCCATAACCAGATCAGGTCTTTTAGTAGCTCATGCTGGGTTAGAGATTAAGCTTGCTAGGATAAGGGAAGGCACATAGCTTCCACATCTATGTCAGTCCTTTGGAAATGCCTAAAATATGTTTTGTATTTTCAAAATCAATGATTGCAAGAGATCAATTGACTATGGACACGTGTGTCTGCATGAGCAAGAAAAGCAAGGAGCAAGGGGAAGAGGAATACAACAAAAAAAGAGTAAAAGTGCTAATTTATTTCCACATTTTTTCTTGTTTCTAACATCCAATCTGTTGTTTTTCTAATAATTTTTAACATTTTCTCAAGTTCCAACTGAAAATGTGAAAGGTCTTCTCATCAGTTTCCGTGATGTTAAAGAAACCTATAGCCTCATAAACTGTTCTTCTGCTTTTACGCTCCCCTCTGTATCAGAAATCCTGCAGGCAGGCTAGGTCACCAGACACAGGTTAGTTCACCACACATCAAATTCCCCTCATTAAGCTGATTTGGCAGAAGGGGACAGTTCCTGTCCTTTGATGTTCTGGTTTCCAACTCTTTTTTTTTTTCCTAAGTCAAAATCTGAGAATTATTTTTCAAATATCCATACCCTGCTCCCTTTCAGCCACACATAGAGGAAACCAAGTTTATAACAGAAAGAGGCAGTCTTTTTACCTAATG
>NW_008655956.1:1880-3771 GCF_000695815.1 Acanthisitta chloris | reverse complement strand
CCGCCAGCCGCCGTCACCCTGCGCGGCCTCCCCTGGGGCTCCCCAGGGAACGGAGCCAGCGAGGAGACTTCCAGAGTGCTGCTCGGGCTCGTCCCCACGGCGTGGGCAGCGGGCGAGGGAGGGAATTCACCTCCGCTCTGCTGGGATTCACCTGCAGTGCTGCGCCCACCTCCGGGCACTCAGCGCTGGAAGGCTGTGCAGCTGCTGGAGCGAGTCCGGAGGAGGCCACAGAGATGCTCTGAGGGATGGAGCACATCTGCCATGGAGACAGGCTGAGAGCTGAGGGTGTTCAGCCTGGAGAAGAGAAGGTTCTGGGGAGACCTTAGAGCCCCTTCCAGTGCCTAAAGGGGCTGCAGGAGAGCTGGAGAGGGACTTTGGACAAGGGTCTGGAGGAACAGGACAAGGGAGAACGGCTTTAAACTGAAAAAGAGAAGGTTTGCATGAGTTATGAGGAAGAAATTCTTCCCTGTATATTTTTTCCCTTTCCATTTGCAGACCTGGAGTGAAGAGAGGACAAAGACGAATAGCTTTAAGCTGAAGGAAGGTAGATTTAGATTAGATAGTAGGAAGAAATCCTTCCCTGTGAGTGTGGTGAGACACTAGCCCAGGTTGCCCAGAGAACCTGTGGCTGTCCCATCCCTGGAAGTGGCCAGATTGGATTAAGCTTGGAGCAGCTGGGTCTGGTGAAAGATGTCCATACCCACGGCAGGGGTTGGAACTTTTTTAGGGTTCCTTCCAACCCAAACCACTGTGGG
The DNA here is from genome assembly GCF_000695815.1 of Acanthisitta chloris. Classification (NCBI taxonomy): domain Eukaryota; kingdom Metazoa; phylum Chordata; class Aves; order Passeriformes; family Acanthisittidae; genus Acanthisitta; species Acanthisitta chloris. The sequence continues at coordinate 3,016 of NW_008655956.1, read as the reverse complement.
ATTGTCCTTTTAAGGGTGGAAGAGCCAGAAACATCTGTGGTGGCACTTTGTGGGAAGCAGTTACTGTGCATCCATGGACCAGGCTCCCAGCTGAGCTGTTAGGTAGAAACAAACCCATCAGAACCATCCCAGTGTCAGGAAAAATAATGTTGGACACATCTAGCTATGCTCCTTCAGAGTCAGTCCACATTATGATTCCTCCACTGGTTTTGCCACTACCAACCTGATTTGAGAGGCGATAGAAAGTTCAGGATAGTAACACAATTGCCATGTGCCATGGCACAAGCATCACACTTACCCTTCAGCAGCCAGGTCAGAGCAGTGGGAGCTGTTCAGCAGCAATGGGAACACATTCCTTACAATTACCATTGACAAAAGTGTTTGCTGTGGGAATTCTCAGGACTCCGTGCAATGTGCACTGCCCACAGACAATATGTTCAGTCCAGGTGAAGCTTTAACTCCCATACTTCAAATGGCTGAGATGTTCTTTTAAGGAAAGCAGCATGAAGGATGTGTTTTAACTGGGGGGTGAAGAGGCTGGTTAACAAAAGGGGTTTTATTAAGGCTGTTAATCATAAGCCACTTTATCACTGCAGGCAATGTTTCCCCTCTCAGCTTTGCCTGTTCAACATCAATAACTTGGACAACACACATTTATTTGCCCAACACTTCCTGGACAGGTGGATGCTTCAGGCAATCCTAAGAAAATGAGAACCTTTGTTTTCTTCTATTACAGTGAAACTTCCTTTTTCCCACTCCAGTCAGCATCACATCTGGATTGGTGTTGGAGCACTGTGGAGCTCAGCTGGTTGTGTCCAGTTACCTCAGGAGATCTGCACTTTTCAATCAACACACTTAGCTCTTCCTTATATTGGTGATAAAACCACGTAGAGCTTTATTTGTGGTTTGCCTTGTGTGTGGTTACAAAGTCCAGATTTTTTTCATCCTACCTGACCTTCCTGCAGTGGTTGGTGGGTTTTGTTCTCCTCAGAAGCAAGTTCTCTGCTCCACTCAGCTTCCCCAGGGTCTTATATCCTCTTTGTACAACAGGAAGTAGTTTGCTGTTCCTGAACTCACCTGTATTTTACACCACCACTTCCAACACGTTTTCTATTTCCTATTGGATCTCCAAGAGT